>NC_142928.1:39873649-39953649 GCF_046866305.1 Octopus bimaculoides
GTTGAAGCGAAATTTGTCACTCAGTGAACCAAAGAGCCAGTATCGAAGGTACCAGAAAAACAAAAACCTCAGCAACAAGAAAACACAAAACCGTATTTCTGTTAGTAAATTATGAAATTACTTACATCAGTAAATGTGAACTTGTTAGCGATTGAAAACGTAAACTTTTAGTGAGAACAGTAACGATTGAAGTTAAAGTGAGGTTGAAGCGAAATTTGTCACTCAGTGAACCAAACAGCCAATATCGAAGGTACCAGAAGAAAAAAAGCCTCAGCAACAGGAAAACATAAAACGGTACTTCTGTTAGTAAATTATGAAATTACTTACATCAGTAAATGTGAGTAAACCTTTAGTGAGAACAATAACGATTGAAGTTAAAGTGAAAAAAAAAACTATGGCTACAGGAAGTTGACATTGAGGAACCTTTTTAAAGAAGTGAATCTTAAATATAAAGCAATATTATTTATTTTTAATTAAAAAATCAAATGAAGAGCCTAACATTTATCTGAGGTCAAATTATTCATGCATCACAAGTATGGAAGTAAATGGTGAAGCCGTTTTCACGTGATAAGCGATTACACACACATCTCTATTTTATATATTAGAGATATAGTTGAAATATATACGTGTATGTGTGTGTGCATATATACATATATTTATATGTATATATACATGCATGTATATATATCATATATGTATGTATGCATGCATATATATATATATATATATATATATATATATATATATATATATATATATATATATATATATATATATATATATATATATATATGTATATATATATATATTAGGGTGATGCAAAATAACTTAACATTTCAAAAACTTGAAGACACCCTCTAATTTTATTTAATTTAGTGCAAAAACTCAACATGCAAAATTACAGCACAATTGAAGACATTTTAGAGGTTGCTCCCATCTACCGAACATTTTGTATACTGTTATATTTCAGTTTGTATTTATCGTACATTTTCTGTCTCCTTACCACCTTCTACTGGCCCTGACATAGAACTATTTAAGAAATTCGAATCAAAGTGGATGGAAATTGACAAGAACAATTACCAAACAGCAACAGATGACCCTAACATTGCACACAAGATCTCAGATGCTGAAGAAATCATTCAATTTGCTCAAACACAGTTTGATGAACAGCAGCTTCGTGATGACTACAAGGAATTGCTCGAGCTAACGCTCATTTTCCTCGGTAGTACCCTCAAATCAGGAATCAGCTTTAAAACACCCTGAGCTTATCACAGAGCACGATGGATGGCCAAACTAATTTACTGCTTTAAAATCTGGATGTTTAAATCTCAGTTTAAACTAATCGAAAGAGAAAGAGGAAAAAGGACTGAGATATTGTTTGCTGCTTTTTCCGTGGTACCTGGTATCCATACCCTCATGCGCCCCCCGTTCAGATTTGTATTTTGTGCAAAGTCTGCAGCTCTACAATCAAAAGAATGACAAAATTGCAAGTGCTACACTCAATAAGTTTTTGAGACATTTGTGGTACCTCTCTGAGGAGCTTGTGGTGCTTGCATTTTTTGATTCAGCTCTTTCACATGAAACAAAAAACAAAATGAAGCATGCTCTGCAGAAACTAGTTGACTCAAAACCGAGCAAAGAAGCATCAATAAATCCTGAATCAGCTGGGCAGAAACAACTGCAGGATTTCGTTACTGCTAACACAAAGATTCTTTGAAATCCTAGAGCTGCCTTGCACTTTTCTTGAAAAAGATGCTAAAGAATGGAATGATAATGAAAGTTATGCGCATGCAAGAGATATCGCATATGAACTCAAAGTGGTAAACGACATTGCGGAAAGAGGTGTACGACTGATGGAGGAATACAACAAACTGATGACCAATGAAGAGCAGAAACAATACCGTCTTTAAATTGTTAAAAATTATAGGTCGTCACTCACAAACAAAAACAGGAAAATATTACACTTGCTTCACAAAAAAACAAAATAAACTTGCATATGTGGTTATGATATGCCTACTGTGGAAACTCCAACATAAAAATTTTTAAAAACGTAACGCGCTATACGCTGTAATTCACTACGTACTATAGCCTAGAATGTCATCGTTTTTTTTTCAAACTAGGTTAACTAGGTACATATCAAATCGGTTTCGGCGAAAATATCAACAAAAAATATCTTTGAGCACAAACTGATATACATTTATTTTTAAAGATTGGTAGCAATCTCTAATTTTCTCTTTTTCAACCCCAAACTTCGTATACAGTGCTCTCTCAGGAATATGATTGAAATAGGAGGGTGTCTCCCTGAAAATGGAAAAAAAAAGTTTTGACCCCTTTTTTGCATCACCCTAATATATATATGTATATATATATATATATATATATATATATATATATATATATATATATATATATATATATATAATAATATATATATATATATATATATATATATATATATATATATAATACAAATAATATATGAGTATATGCATATATACGTACATGTATGTACATACCTACATCTAGATGTATATATAGATGCATATCTGGGTACAGGACGTTGTAAAAAACCGTGGACAAAATAATAAACAGAGTACAGAAAACACACAGGCCACATAGAGAACATTTCCTTCATCAGCTGCCACCATTCTAAAACTAAACGTTTCGAAGAGTTATATATATATATATACATGCATATATGGGTACAGGAAGTCACCAGCAGTTCAAACAACATGACATACGTAAACAAACGAGTTAAATACGTAAAGCACGAGAAAAAATGGAGAACAAGACAAGTAAACACAGAGAAAGACACTTCATCAGTTGTCCGCTGGCTATCTACTCCTCATTTCGAGCATTCAACGACAATATGAGTCTTCAAAGACAGTTGTTCCCATAAATTCTAAAATAAAATTTAGGATTTATGGAGGGTCAAAGTTGGGAACAAAAACATGACAGTGAAAACATACCAGGAAACCTTTAAAGCCCTTAGCCGTATTTGCGAAAATTCACATTCAAACAGCCGAAGACACATAACCTGTCTACAACTGGAGGGAGGAATACGTCACGGTCAGTTATGAAGATTCAACCGGTGCTCTTTTTAAGCAGAGTCTGGACAACCACAGGTCCTCGTTTAGGATACCGGAAAGGCACAACGTATGGTGCTTAAAAGAGGCAGGAAGCCCATATATAATTAAATGGAAGCTCCTTGAACGATTGAAGACATATGTAAACAGGAGCAGACAATATAAGCTTTGCTTGGCAGAAAGATCAAAGATCCTGAAGATTCTCTTCAGCCGGGGACCTTTTCCAACCCCAGGAAAGAAATCAGTGCCTTCATCTAAGGCATTTAGTAATACAAGCTTGGAATTCTCCCATCATTGAATAGACCCGTGACAGCATCTTCGAAAATCACCACAGCCGGAACTGATGTTAGGGAGATAACCCTGTCATGCATGTTGACATCACCGCCTCCACGAACAATCTGGATGTATAGTTTTTGTTTACAAAATCGACCACGACATATTCCTCCCTCCAGTGTGCAGAGAGGTTATATGCCTTCGGCCTTTGAGTGTGACTTGCCGCCTAAACGGCTAAATGCTTTATGGATGCGAAACCATGGGTCACTCTCTGGTCGGCCATAAAAATCAACTTCCTCAAAGATATATTATTTCTCTAACGTTTTAGAGTGTAGTGTAAGGGTGAGAGGGTCAGAGGGTGCGTGTGTGGGTGTATGTATCTAAACATATGTATGGTTGGGCGGTGGAAAATGCCATAAACAAGTAATCACATCAATGGTAGTGCTCCAGCATGACCGCATCCCACTGACTGAAAAATATGACTATTGATGTTGTTAAGTGGGTTATAAATTTGTGTGTGTGTGTGAAAAATAACGCCTTAACTAACAATAAAACAAAATGAAAACAACTGTATTGCTTTGCTTTCCGCTCAATAAAATTTTAAAGTTCTTTTTTAAAATTCTAAATTAGGAATTTTGATGTGGGAAGAATTATAGGAGAATGGAATAAGATGGTCTTAACGAAGAAACGTGTTGTTCTGTATTAGTGCATGTCGAAAATGAAGGAGCTCGAATGACTGCAAGTGTCCTAAAAGAATGAAGTTTCGTATGTACATGAGCAACAGGTGAAATAAGTCTGAATAGATTATGTATGTGCAATTGTGTAAGTGTATATACTTTTATTCTGTACGTTGTTAACGTAATATATACGGGTTGTACACTGTTAGCCTAATATATATGGGCTGTGGGTGCGCGTGCTTATGCATTTTGGAGCGAGACTTTTTGAGAGCTATTTTAAGGGTTATTGTGTCTGTATGTATATGTGTGTGTGTGTGTGTGTGTGTGTGTGTGTGTGTGTGTGTGTGTGTGTATGTGTGTGCATGCACCAATGTGTTTACGGTTGTTTTTCTTTTGTAACTATCATATTCTTCCTGAGAGAATGAATCTCGCAAAGCTTGGCTGCTTCGCTTACTGACTATATTTTTTAAATGCGTGTTAGATTGCCTGGTTCTCTGCCCGCAACCTCGAACATCACGAAGTTTATTTAGCAGCCTAACTACGTCTATCAATAAATATTGGTATGTTTGCAAATTTATAATCTGAACAGATAAGATGTTTCGTTATAGGTTTTCCATAAACATTCTCTTTCTCACTGATTTAAAATATGAGTTCAAAACAGCAATAACTAAAGAGGAGAGTTGTTGCATCCTTTCTGCATGTATGCTGCCTGAAAAGTAATTATCTTTGGTGTCATCCCTCGATACACCATGCATTTATCATCCAGTACTCTTAATGAGAAAAATAACAAAAGGGAAAGAAGCAACAACTGGAAATGAAGAAAGAATAACAGAGACAAAACACTTCATTAAATACCAAAAATAAAACCAAAACTTAAGATAAATTATGTTATAAGAAAGAAAACTTATTTCTGCAGTGATTGTTGCATTTAAAACATATCAACTCTTGAAGCTCTTTCATTTTTATATCGGAAATTTTCACATACACATGAATGTTTATACGCAGTTGTATTACGGTGGCCTCATTGTAGTCATATAATACACATTTAGATTTCGCCTTTTAATTTCTTATTACTTGATAATAACAACATCGAAAATAACATTATCATCATCATCATCATCATTATTATTATCATTATTCAGTAGTTTTATTTTTATAGCGTGCTTTTACTTCACTACCGAGCGCAGCTCTGTGAGCCTTGGGTATGTGTTGTAGTTTGCTGTGATGCTCTTATGGTTACTGTATTGAAAGTTTTTTGCGTAGCATTTGTGCAGTGCCCAGTAGTGCAATTTTCTGTATGTTATATATATTTGTATGTCCTGGTGTTTTTGTTATGTATTTGTCTGAATATTTTTTTATCATACCTACTATGATAGGAATTGTTTCTGTTTTTAGATTCCACATTCGAGTTACCTCTATTTCCAGCTCTTTGTATTTTGAAAGTTTCTCCATTTCTTTTAGGGAAACGTTGTCATCTGCTGGTATTGATACATCAATTAGAAAGCATTTTTTTCCTTCATGATCTCTGACAACTATATCTGGCCTATTGGCCTTAATTTCTCTATCTGTGCGTATTGGCATATCCCAGAGTATGGTTGCTTTCTCATTTTCTGTGACCTTTTCTGGAATGTGCCTATACCATCTTTTTTTCTGTTGTTATTCCATAGTGTTGGCATAGCTTCCAGTGTATGTAGGTCCTAGCTCTGTCGTGGCTGTGAATATATTCCTTCTTAGCCAGGACTGGCAGTAGCCCGGAGAAGATTCCTTGTTTGTGTTATGTCCTCCGTCTGTATGTAGGGTATGGCTGTATTTATCTTTTGTGTTACTTTATTTATCATATTCCTATCTACCCTTCCTATATTCATGGGAATTTTTTCTTCTGGAGCATTCATCAACTCGGTGAGTCGCCTTTGAATTTCAAGTAATTCATTATCTAGTTGGTTCATTTCCCTTGCATGTCCACCCACCACAATATCAGGATTCACTGTATAACGTTCCTGTTCTTCTTCTATTATTATTATTATTATTATTATTGTTGTTATTGTTGTTGTTGTTGTTGTTGTTGTTGCTGCTGCTGTTGTTGTTATTTTCATATACACTCAACAGATTAGACTGTTGGAAAAGAAAAGAATCCTAATATCGGGCTGCCACAAGTCACCTTAGATGCCAAGAACCCTCCTAAGTATCCTAGCTGTCCCTAGTAACATTATTTTCTGGAGCTGTACTAAACTGGGTTTTATGCCTACTACTTCTATCAATCTGTTCAGATCTTTATAGATAGTTCCCAATACACCTATAACAACTGAGATGCATTTTACCCGCACTTTCCATAGTCTCTGTAATCCATTGGCTAGGTCCTGGTACTTTGCTATATTTTTCTATAAATTTGAAGCCATTAGTAGTAGTAGTAGTAGTAGTAGTAGTAGTAGTAGTAGTAGTAGCAGCAGCAGCAGCAGCAGCAGCAGCAGCAGCAGCTGCATTATTTGGTACGAAATTATTGAACCATATATCCACCACTTTTCTCATTGAGACACCACTGTCTGAATACAGGTGAATTTAATAGATATCAAGGAGTAATGAACTAGCAAGTAAGAGTACTGCGAACAGTTTTGATATTGATTTATAATGTTTTAAAATATCGATAAGTAATAGTAAATATAATAGTGTATATGTGTTTTAAGAGTTATACTGATTTTACCACGATGGAATTTATCCTTTAAACAATTCTATTTTTCTGTCCTAACCAATCTAAAATTGATGATCTTATAATCTCTAACATAGGTACAAGACCACACATTTTGGTGGATGGGCTGTTTAGTTCTATCGATACTCGTATCTTATCGAACACTGATGGATAAAAGGCGAAACTGATCTCAGCAGGACTTACGTTCAGAATTTACACAGCCACAGCTAAAAACCGCAAAGCATTTTTTTCCGACGCTCTAACGATTCTAATTCAATGCGCTGATGATATATAATCCTTTCTACTATAGATGCAAGGCCTGAAATTTGTGGGGAAGGGATAAGTCGATTACATAGTTTATCGACCCCGAAAGGATGAAAAGCAAAGTCGACCCCGGTGGGATTTGAACTCAGAACGGGAAGAGAGACGAAATAACGTTGAGCATTTCGTCCGGCGTGCTAACGATTCTGCCAACTGACCGCCTGATGTTGGTGATTTAATAATCCTTTCTACTATAGGCACAAGGCCTGAAATCTTGGGAAAGGGCACAAGTCGATTACATCGATCCCCAGTGTTTCACTGGTACTTAGTTTATCGACCCCGAAAGGATGAAAGGCAAAGTCGACCGCGGCGGAATTTGAACTCAAATGTGAAGACAGACGAAATACCGCTAAGCATTTCGTCCGGCGTGCTAACGATTCTGCCAGCTCACCGCCTGGCGCTGATGATGTAATAATGCCGAAACATATTATATATGATACCTATTCTTGCTAAAGCAATGAAAATAATTATTATTTACTAATAATGCTTTACCGCATCGCATAATATTTTGTAGTTCGTTTATTTTATGTTCCCTATATTGCATATAATAGTACAATTGTTTTTTTCTCTATAAGATAAATTGTTATGAATCAATCATACTTAAAACAAAACATTCATTTATTTTACGTAGCTATCGCTTACATCTTGCATCATCTTATTTGTTAAGGTATTAGACAATTAAATACTTGTATCTGTGATTTTTAAAGCCAAATGAAAATTTGTTTTCAGATTTTCTTAGTTTTCAAATTGAAATTGTAATTCTGTAAACAGATGTCACTTAGTATTAATATCAAATGTATACAACACCTAATTTTCTTCACAAATTTCCAATGGATTTGAGCGTGCCACAGAATAATGAATGTTTACTCAATTTTGAACATGAAAATGATATACATATTATTTCCTTATCGTTTAATATTGATATAAACTCTTCTTTAATTAGAGCAGGCTTATTCATATACTCTCTATCTTCGTACAAGAACCGTAATTAAAGTAAATATGTAACATATATAAAACTAATGGCCTATGTGTCACTTGCCCTTTGATAATGGATTATGAGCTATATATTATGGATTCCTAATAAATTTCCAAGTGATCCCAAACATGGGTTGGGACATTTTGGGGACAAGTTAGAGGTGACCTTTGTGATTTATATATTGTCTAGGTTCAATCGATATTCTAATGCCTAAGCAAGTATTATTAGATAACATTAAATTAGCTGGAATAAATGGTATACTCTGTCACATAAAAGTATAGTGAAAGATAATGTAGGATTCCAGTAATATGCATGTAACTACATACGTTGGCGATTTCTTTTCTTTCTTTGGACTTTTCCCTTTCTCCTTTCCGACGAAGATTTATGCTCGAAACGTCAAACTCCCTCTTTTCACCGAGCGTCAAGTTAATATATTTCTTGTGCACATCCTCTTGTCCGTTAATTTTATTCGTTTATTTGAATTGACAACACACACACGATCACACACACACACACACACACACACACACACACACACACACACACACACACACACACATATATATATATATATATATATATATATATATATATATATATATATATATATTGCGTGGAATAATGCGAGCAAGAGAAATAATATTCTTAAGATTATAAACCTGGAAAAGTCAGGACAGCTTATTACATCTGGTAAAGTACAGAACAAGAAAATGTTTACTTAAAATATTGCAGCTAAGGATAACATTTCAAATAAAATATATTTAGATTTAGAAAATATTAGCTTTTATTAAAACTAAAAATTTTATTACAAGTTATTACTTCTATTTGTTTATTACTTGTTATTTCTATTAAGAATTAAAAATAAATAAGTCTATTAAAATATATTTTTCGCTTCAAAAAAATTATTTCTTTAATTATTAGTTAATAATAAGAAATTTGAAAATAGGTTATAAAAAATAATAGTAGGATAAAAAATAATAGTAGAATAATACAAATATAAGTTATATATTACAGTAAAATCTACCTATAACAATAAATTCACAGTAAAATTTTCTCGTGTTATTGCCTAAGTTATTGCCAAGTCTTCACATTTTTAGTCTTGAGCCAATGCCTACTTTTTACATAATGAATTTGCCTACCATATATATTATTCTACTTTGCATAACACTTTAGCTAAATTGGTACTTCTGACTCATTTTTTAAAGTATTCTAGTGTGTTTTATTTCCTAAAAAAATGGTTACGCTTTTTAATTATAATGTTACTTTGTAAATTAAAATCAAATATTTTTTAATATTCGAATTTTATCCTTAGTTGCAATATTTTAAGTAAAAATTTCCTTGTTCTGTACTGTACCAGATGTAATGAGTTGTCCTGAACGTTTCCAAGTCTCATAACTTGTCCTGTACTTTTCCAGGTTTATAATCTAAAGAATATTATTTCTCTTGCTCGCATTTTCCCACGTAATCCATGTTTTTCCAGGCTATGCTATTATGCTAATTAATAATGTGTCAATTAGCGTTGTCGTTGATAATTTTTTCCTTACCTCAATGACGCCGGTGACATATATTAAAAGTCCCCTTATAGAACTATATTCATAAAAAGTATAGAACTATATTATCACCCTCAAATTTGAGAAACAAACACTCATAACTATTTTCTTTTAAAACTTCATTGCATGAGATTGATACCATGAAATTCCTCAAACTGAGCTCTCTCATTTAAACTTAATCAAAATAAAGTTTATTTTAAAAATAGAATAGTTAATCAAGCTTAAATCCAAGGGTTTTTGTGTGCGTTATTTTAAATGGCTTATAAACACCTTGCACGCTGCAATTGTTTTCGTTCCAGCACATGATCTCATATCAGGTCTCTTGCTATGCAAGTACATCTCCGTAATATATATATATATATATATATATATATATATATATATATATATATGATCAAGCCACCTGACTGCGAAACTTCGAAGTCACTTTCAATATTTTTTCTTTGCAAAAAGTAATGTAGATACACTCCTTAAATAGTGTAAGTGGTTTTTCAGTTAATATGCTTTTGTTTACTCATATGCATTGATATATATATATATATATATATATATATATATATATATATATATATATATATATATATGTATGTATGTATGTAATATATATATATATATATATATATATATATATATATATATATATATATATATATACATATATGTATGTATGTATGTATGTAATATATATATATATATATATATATATATTTGTATGTATGTATGTATAATGTTGGCATTGTTGTTGCACTTCCAGATGGCAAGGGTCTTCCTATGACGCTGACATGCTGTGTCTGTGCAAGACCGTGCCTCAGTAAAGCTGGGCTTATGAGTCATCTTCGTAGTCATAAAGCAAGACCGAGGATTGACTACCAGGCCGCTGGTGATGATGCTACACACCATACTAATCATGTCTGTCGGGCATGTGGAAGGGAGTGTGATTCAGCAGGAGGACTTAAACGACATGCAAAGGTACACGGAGCCCAATTACAACAACAGCCAGTAAAGGTTTTGGATGCCAATTCTATGCAAGACATTGTAGATCTTTGGCTGGGCTAAAAAGTCAAATTCGATCACAGCACCGTTAAGTTAAGCTTCGTGCAATGGCCATACTCGATAACGAGGGGGCAGCCATCATGTATAATGTTTACAACTAGTTTGGAACAATAAAGTTCGTAAATTCATATTCGGTGATTCCTGGCCTTCCCAGTGTCATGTTTCATGAACTGGAGTTACTTGCCCTCTGTACTGTTTCTTTATACAGATTGACATCACCTAGACTTACCGTTAGACACCTACATCAGCAAACCCATGTTGATTTACAGGATGTAAATCAAATTTTTGACTGTTAGGTTTTCATGTCATTAACCCTGTGTTATATTTTGTGGATGTGCTTGTTGTTTACTTGTTTATTTCTTCAGTGTGAGGAATTTTATAAAGTATTATCCTTTTATATTGTTCTAAATGTGTTTCTGATGTATAGTATAGTTTTCTTTACGATTGATCCTGTTGCAAATGCGTGGTAAGCCAACGAGTGTTGTATTATTATACCTAATATAACGGATGGAGTTTTGAAGTTTAATTATACACTGTTATTTAAAGATATTATTGGTCACTAGTTGTCTGTTCTCAGGCTTACGTGCATGTGATTAGATGTTTAATTTCTGTGTCTCTGTAGTTTATATACCATAATGATATCGCAAGAAAGTCCAAAATAAACATGCATATAACAACCACAAAAGAAAAACAACACATCGCTACAGGCATGAAAACCTAACGGTGAAAAGTTTAATCAATACAAACAAATCAACACATAACTGCTGATGTAAGAACTTAATGGTTAAACATTTGACCACAACAAAGCAAATCAACTGCTCAAACACACACACACACACACACACACATACATACGTACATCCGAATTATCCACACTTTCGCCATAACATGTCTTTATATTATCACACTGCCTTCTGCGCATGCGTGCTTATAGTTGGTACTATTGTGCTCCTGTAATCGAAGTTTGAGCCTGATCGCGCCATTTTTTTTCTTTCTAACTTTATAGTGTAAGCATGGCCGCTCAATTAGCCATGTGCACCAACGAAGAACAAAGAGCAGAGATCCAATTTCTTTGGTTGGGAGATGTTTCAGATGCTGAAATTCATCGGAGGCTTTTAGCACAATATGGAGACAGTGAACTACCGCGTAGAGGTGTATGAGTGGATCGAGAAGTTCAAAAGTGGCCGGACAAGCGTGACGCACGAAGAAGGAGCAGGACGCCCATCAACCTTCACCACTGATGAGAGGATTCAGCTCAACCTTCGATCAGGCTCAAACTTCGATCACGTGACCACAATAGTATCAACTATAAGCACGCATGCGCAGAAAGCAATATGGCAATAATAAAGATATTTTATGGTGAAAGTGCGTATAATTTTTTATTTCCCCTCGTAAATATGTGTGTGTGCGCGCGCGTGTGTGTATGTGTCTGTGCATGTATATGTTGTGTATGTATATATATAAATATACTTTATTTAAAAGCAGCAAAAATATAACAAAAAAACTGTTACTCGGACAATGAACGGGAACATGAAACTCCGAGTAACAGTTTTTCGTTATATTTCTGCTGCTTCTAAATAAAGCATATTACTCTACCTCTGGTATTTGAGTACTCTTTTTTCCACCTTGTTGCACATTTATGTGCTTACTCCGGTATATATAAATATATACATATGTATGCAGCCATACATATATTCACTAAATATGCACTCATAGATACATGTAGATGTTCAGGTAATATACATGTATGTTTGTGCATATGGGTGTACATGTTTTGTGATTATAATTTTATGTTAAAATACACCGATAGTGGGAATGTGCAAAGGAAAAAGGCGTAAACTTTAGTTGATATGCCAATATTTCTATTGTAATCTCCTGCCTCTCCTACTCTTCCTATAACCTTCAGCCAGCAAGAATTTAGTTGGGTTGAATAAAGTAGGTTTTGTCATTCTGTTCTGTTGTTATAGAGTGTCTAGTTGTGGTTCATATTTATTCATAAACATATTTTCCTTATTTAATTGAAATTCAACTGAAATATTCCCACTATATTGATAGGGGGGGAAATGTTTTTGGGGCTGTTTTGCTAGTCAAGGGATTTCGTATTTTTTGCCTGTGTTTCATCATTCTGTCCTTCAGAGTTAAACCCGTTTGCCTCATGTAGTCTTCTTCACACCCACCGTATTTGATAACATAGATTAGATTTCTTGATGAATAAGTGAAATTACTTTTTTATTGTGAATGTTTATCCTGATTTGAATTTATATGTCGAACTTTCAAGAGGTTGATACAGATTCGCAATTAGGGTGATCACATTTTTTTTTATGTTTGGGTTACATTTTTGCTAAGAAATTTGGCGCTGGTAAGTGGTCTTTTAGAGACTTAGGTTGTCTTTTACTTGTAATTATTTTATGCGTTTTGAGTACCTTTTGCATTCGAAAGACGTTCATCAGAAGAGACATAGTCTGATAGATGATGTATATTTCCATGTTTCTTGACTTGTGTGTTGATACATAAGATAAAATATTGAGTGTATCAGGAGGGTTTCTTGTTTTTCTTAATTCTTGAATGTCTATCCTTTTTGCACGTTCTATTCCGCCCCTGTCTCTCTCTATATGTGCATGTGTGCGCGCGCACGTGTACGTTTCATCGTGTTTTATTGTAAAATAATTTTCTCCGTTTACTCAGGTTTTTCTCTATTTCCTTGAACTCACATCTTCCATCTCCTTTATTCCGTATCATTATTTTTCTCCCTTCCACTTAGAGACGTAGGGCCTATACCCAGGTTCTAAAGTTAGGAGGAGCGAGTTCATAAACAATGGTGCCGTACACATACCAAACAATTTTTTATTAATTTCTTTTATATTACAAACGATATTTCAATAAATATTACACGCAATTGTATTCTACATTCATTACTTTAAGGTTTCAGCAACAATGTCAGTTTGTATGAAACTTACAGTTACTGATATAGGTGTGACGTGAAAAAGATGAAACTCTACGAGATCGTCCAGTATCGAGACGTTATAATGCCAGATGGTGTTTTGGTTCTTCAGATGTGAGCAACCACCAACACATCGCAAGAGATTGAGCAGAAAGTTAAAAAACACGGGTGGTTGATCAGATAAAGTAATGACTCCAGAAAGGTCTTCCAAGGTCCCACGATTAACAAAAACAAAGAAGAAATTTGACTTTTATCACACAAGTGAACTAGATTTCAGAAAATTATTGAAAAAGCTCCAATTTTGAAAAATGTGCCCGTGGGGAACGGTCGCTTTCCTTGCTCCGCTATTAGCTACGCCACTGTTTCCACATTTATGACTTTCACTTTAGATTCTGACACGTGTACGTACCCCCATCACCTTTATTTTTGCGCCTCTACGATCTCCGTTAGGTTTTTTTCTTCTTTCACTGAAATACAAAACTCCATGTTCGGATATTGTGAGTTATTTCCTTCCACTTCTTTTCTCATTTCGTCTCTCATTTCTTTACCAGTAGTACCACACACCATTAAGCTTATGCGCACATACTTTCTACAATACCCTCTATATTCTCTTTGTTTTCGCTTTTACATATATATGTATGTATATGAATGTGTAAGAACGACCGTCACGTCGGGGTCACCAGTTTGTAAGAACGACCGTGCGAACCAAAGGGAGAAATGGTGACGAATGGAAAACAGGCTCCATTTTTAAACGCGTCACACGGTCGACACAAAATATAAATGAACATATGTTATAATACTATAACATAGAGAACTAAGAAATGCCAGTAAGGAACACGATAGAAACGCAATCGTATGAGATGTATAACAGTAGGATTTATTGGAGCATTAAATTGTATGTCTGTGTGTGAGTGAATGCGACATAATGAAGCACAATAAAAGACAGGCCGTCGTGTAAACAAAAGAGTGTGTGCAAGTAATACATGTATGTGTATGTGAATGCATGAGATACAGAGTATAGGCAAGAGTCAGTAACACGGATAAGGAAAATAAACCAGTTCTTAGTTAAGGTACACAGTAGTAAGTGTCTGTATATAAGCATTTAAGGTTAAGGCAGAACGGTCACTCGTCGTGATGTTGGCGCTTCTATGCCGGGCCGGGTTCTTGAATACAGATGTTCTTCGCAAGCTGGGTTCCGCCTGTTAATTTCGTGGTGAGGCGATTCACACAAACAGGGTTGAAAAGGTGCGGTAGCTGTTTGGTAGCTGTTGGTAGTTTGTGTACGTGTAGAAGTCATGTTGACGCTGGCGGCGATGGTGGTAGTCGTAGTTGAAGTGGTTGTTGATGTCGTCGCTGGAAACGGGCTGGTTGATTGGTGCTGTGTTACGCATGTGTGGTCAAACGACCAGATCTTACAAGATCTGAGCCGCGACGAATTGGCGGGTATCTAGCAGGCTATTTATAGATACAGAAAGGCTCCAGAGAAGCATCAGAAGATCACTCTCAAATGACCTTATTAGGGGCTACGGTTGGTCGATTTACGTCCTGGGGTGAACGGACTGGAGATAATTTAGCCGCGCAAAGAATAATCAGTCAGGTGATGACAGGGAAAGACTTGCTTTCTACTACGCTCGCATTTGTTTATATATAACAGTGGGAGAGATGGTTTCACTACAAATGTGTAACAAGTATATGTTCACAGTTTGCTTGCGTACCTTTAGCATGCGCATATCGGCTCATAGCCTTTCAACGCGTACGCCTGTCCCCGTCCTCCAGCAGAAGTTATGTCACGTATTTGTTTTCTTGTTCTATTCAAGTACCAACTGCATGAGAAACCTTATTTATATTTTCTGACAGTGTATTTCGAGCGCATTTAATCTTCCCGGTTTTCCCTTTATCTACATGCACACGAATATTGGAACTCAAACCAGCTTAATCCATCAACCCAACATCTCCCCGGTAAAAATGTATGTGTGTGTGTGTGTGTGTGTGTGTGTGTGTGTGTGTGTGTGTGTGTGTGTAAACATGGACATGCATACATCCAGCTATGTATGTATTAACCTAGCAAGCTAATTATATCTATATGTGTGTGTGTTTCTGTTTATATATGTATCTATGTATGCTTGTAGTTTATACAAGCTGTATAAACGATTACCGTCTGCTGGATCTAATTAATTTTAATTAGTTTATAGTTGTAGTGACGGCTAAAATCTATGCATTAACCCTCCATAAGTAAACTTTAGTATAGAAAACAAACTTGTAATTCACCAGCAATTTATTTCATCAAATTAACTGTGGGAAACATGTCAAATATTCAAATCCGTGTGCCTAGATTAATGAAACACTTAACAATAGTGGCTCTTTAATTTCACAGTGGTCAGTTGAGATTGTTGCTGATGGGAACTTAAACACGATTGCACCTATAGTCCAGTTTATCTCTACTTTTTTTTTTTATCAGTCGTATAATTTTGTTTACGACTATCCAACGTCTCTAATTATAGTTAGTTCACATATACAAAGACGGCTGAAACTTACAGATAAATTCAAAGGCGCGCGCGTGTATGTGTGCATGTGTGAGTATGCATGCATTGTGCGCGCGCGAGCGTGTATATGTGTGTGTGAGTGTGTATGCGCGCGCTTGTCTGTATATATATATATATATATATATATGTGTGTTTCGGTCGCGGGATGAATGCTAATATTAAAACGAGAGTGTTGCGGTTTTAAGAAGCAAAGCCACATTATTGGTATTGGATATACATAGCACGTATATCCTGATGTCTCTCATGGAAATGAAATATTTATATTAAAATATTATTTGTTATTTTCATTCAGTTATATATCTTAACCATGCTTTGCATGCCTTGCATTTATGCAGAAGGCGCCACTAGTGTATGTATGCATGTATGTATTATGTATGTATGTATGTATGCGTGTGTATGTATATACACACACATATAGATAGATAGATAGATAGATAGATAGATAGATAGATAGACAGATAGATAGATAGATAGATAGATAGACAGATAGATAGAAGGGTAGATAGAGTTCGAGAGAGAAACTGTATAAACTTAATTGTATGCATCTATACATGCATACATACATGCATGCATGCATACATACATTCATGCACACATACATGCACACATAGATCAGTGGTGTCTTCTGCACATATGGAAGTCATGCGATGCCTAAGATATATAAATGAATGCAAATAAATGAAATTTTAATATCGTTCATTTTTATGAGGGCCGACTAGAACGGGTGTGCATATATGCATATATGCTTGCATGTATATATGCATGTATGAGTATATATGTTTATACATACATACATACATACACACATACATACATACATACACTACATACACACATACATGCATACATATATTCCTGATTTGAATGACTTCGCCAGGTGGTCCTATTAAGTTAGACATGACCTGGGCCAATACTGGCCGAAACCTATCAAAGTATATATATATATATATATATATATATATATATATATATATATATATATATATATATATATATATATATATATATATATATATATATATATATATATAGTTGTCTCGTTAAAATGAAAGATTTATGCTAAAATTATACATACATATACAGTCAGAGATATAGACAGATAGCTAGCTAGATGAATAGATAGAACGATAAATGCATACATATATAAATATTGTTGTAAATTGAAATGATTGTGCTACTAATAAATGTACACACGCACTTGAAGTGTGGTATCTTGGTGCTACAGAACCAGTGAGATAAAGAGTAAACTTGCAATAGATGCTGATGAGCACATAGATATTAAGGTACTAGAGTGAAACGAAAGAATATTGACAGTATAATCGATTAACAAATTGATCAATTATCTAATTGACTGGTAATAAGCCTGAAGTGCAATATAACCAGCACATGTAATTTTATTGGTAGTATGGCCCTCTGAAAATACAACAATATCATTTCCTGCTTTGTTGGAGTGTGCAAGCACCATATTTCTCTCGTTTCAGTTTGGGTATAATTTCCCCGAATAAATATCCTTTCTAATGTCAACCATATTAAATGTGAACTACATGTATTTTATTATGACACTAACTTTTTTTAAAGTAAACATTACATCAGTACTTTTCTGAGCTTTTTATAGGCAACTGGACTAAAAGGATGAATGGAAGGGATGAGAGTGTGCTGAGTAACAAAAAAAAAATGGATAAGAGTAGAAGGTAGCAAATGAATGATAACAATAATAGTGATATAGTGATAGTTAGAGAGAGAGGGGGAGAGACGGAGAGAGAGAGGGGGGAGAGACGGAGAGAGGGGGGGAGAGAGGGGAGAGAGAGAGGGTAGAAACGGAGATGGGGGAGAGAGCGGGAAAAAAGATGGATATCAATAATAAATGATAGGAGTGAGGGAAATGAGTGAGCAAAGATGATGGCAAACAAGGAAGAAACATAGTGTTAATAGGGACTGAAAAAGGACAAATACAATGTTATCCTCTATTACACAGTCGGTGTGATGGCAGAGATTAATGAAAAGCAAGGATTGATTGCCTTACATAGGCACAGTGATAGAAAGGAGGGTGAATGATTGGTGGGGGAACAAACAGAGGGAATTTATATAAGTAGATAAATAAATAAAATAAAAATAATGAACAAAAAAGACCCACATGTAGATAGGACATCACAACTTCAATTACAACCACCACCACTCTCCCCATCACCACAAAACCAGTTTCCCACCTGTGTTGAAACACTTGATCAGATCTTTCTAATACACCGTATCACCACTCATTGCAGTCCTTTATCATCTTCATTTGTGAGGTTCAGCTTCTTAGGATCAGTCCTCACCACTCAGTCTCACATCTTTCTAGATCTCTCACTTCCTGATGTTCCATCTATTTCAAGCATTCAGCACTAGTTCATGCAAATAACCCCAGCCCTCATGCGTATCACATGCCCGTACCAGCACATTTTTCTCTCATGTGCCCTAAACCTGACTTCTCTTATACTCTACTGTCTTCTGTTATTTATGCCCCTTCGTTCATGCACACAAACATTACAAATCAAACGGAACATGCCTATTCCATTTCTTAACAGTTTTCGCAATTCTCTGCACTCATGGCCCAAACTTCAATACCATACAACATCAGCATTCGTATACAAATGTCATACAATCTGCACAATCCGCCATTCACTATGAGAAAGAAATTGTTCGCTATCAGAGGCAACAGCTCCCTGGACTTAAATTTGTGGCTGCTATATTTTCGAAATACCTCTCCATTTTTAATTATATCACTTAGGTAACACAACATTTCAATTATTTCTTGGGACTTGGATCGTTTTTAAAGTATACTGCTTGAAAGGTGCAGCTCTTAATTTTGGCTCCTTTCCTTACTAACTACACGTCACATGTTTAGCCATTTGTTACTGTTCTTTTACCCTCTCCCGCTTTTGTTTATTCTTCCAGCCTTGTTTCATAGATTTTATGTCTCTACCTACGGCACTATTAAACTATTATGTTATCTTAGATTTAGTTGGAACTGTATACCAACTAAATACTTGGTCTGAAGCTGACTGCAGGTTGTCTAGTAGAAACACACATTTGCACACGGTGTTATAAGTTTTGTTTTTCATTTTTCTTTTTTTTTTTCTTATTTTTGTTCTTCCATCATGAATCTACAAATTTCTGAGTGGATAGTTCTTTCCAAATCGTCCTCTTCCAAGCTGCTTGTTTTTCTGGATTCGTCTCACTCTTTGCTCTTAAGTTACTAATCATTGGTATATGTTGTGTGATATATCTCTTCACTAGAGAAAGACTTCTCTGGCAGATTTTTTGAAGCTAGTGTTGCACCTGTAAATCCTTTGAATCACGAAACTTAAAGGTTCCTCATTCATACGCATTCTTATAACCTCTGTGTATGCCCAAGAAGTCATCGTGATATTGCCCAAAATGTTCATTAAAACCTTTAATGCAGATAAAGAAGTCATTATCATTCTATATTGGAGTAGTCTTTGGAATGGCCTGTTAAAAACAGTCCACTTTTTTCATTTACATCCCCTTAATAAAACTTACCATGCAGAGATAAATGTCACTCACATTACCCATGACTTGCTCCACTTAACTATTCTACCCATTCTAGGCATACTTATTTTACTTTAATAACTTTATCTACAAATTTCTCTGCAAAAAACAATATGTCTACTCCCTCAATATACTCCGTTGCAGTTACCTTCACAGAGAAATTTATACCTGCGTTTCTTGCCTGTGAGGAATCTGGCTGAGATTCCTCTCCATCTTACCTCTTGTACACCTCTACTTGACTTCACTCCAGCATTTCAACAATATAGTTTTGGATGTTGAAGTAGGTACTTCAGTTTCATTCATTTTCATATAACATTTTCATATTAAAGAGGTGTGGTATGTTATAAAACAAGTCACATCTGCCTTTATCTACCTAACTTCTCTCCATCCTCGTTTATTTCTCCATGTGTTATTGACAAATATATTTTGATGAAAGTTCTGATATATTTTAAATTCAATTCTTTCTCGTTTTCCTCTGCATTTTTGCTTTGTTACTTATTTCCTTTTGTTTTTATGTTTCTGGTAGGCTTTTGTTTCATTTATTTTGTTTAATTTCAAAGAAAAACTTTTACCATTGACAAACAGCTGTGTCTGATATACTCATCTATCCTCTATAATCAATCATTCTCTCTACCAACCTAACTGATCACATGACTACAATCAGTTTATTGAATTAGCTAAGTCAAGAAATACATAAATATATAAATAAATAAATAATTCAAATCAAATTTAAGGTGTAAAAGTTTGGAAGAGATTTTTTTTTCTCCACCTACATACTATTATTTTATTAAATAAAATACTCTCTGCTTTAAAAAAAAATTGCTTTAAATCTGTTTTGTATGTTTTGTTTTTGCTTAAGTATTTTTATTTCTTCAATTCCTTTGTCTCCATGTAGAGAATATAGATGCAGCTCTTTCGATTGAAATTTCTAATCAGATTTTATCCATGAAAACGAAGAAGAAAAATATAAATCTTGTTAGAATATTCAAAGTAATCAATATTATTATTTATTCAATCCATTTCTCTTCCTTTTGAGCTTTTCACTTTCTTGTTGTAGAACCACATACTTCTTTTTTCATCTGTTTCACAGTTTGCGCTGTTTCTACTCTCATTATAACCTTTGCAACCTTCCTACTTAACAAATTCTTTAGGTTTTCGTCTGAGAGTAGAACCTGTTAAATCAAATAAAATACCATTTACACAATAACCAAAGATTTGTCTATAACTTCAGCACTTTGTAAGGGTTGAAATTATGGCTTAAAGGGCTAGTAATAAAATTGACAATCATTCTTAGAAAATCTGATGTAGAAGTATAACAATTTGGGAATCTATTTTATTTTTCAGGGCGAATGAATTTATTTATATTTTCAGGTCATAATAACAGTAACAACAATAAAGCACAATAGAGAAAAAAGCACAAAACAAGTAAATACATTTTTATTCAGTGTATTCAACAATTTCATATTTTAGTCATTGTTCTCTTGCATGACGCTACTAAATTGGATTTATATGGAAATTTTGATATTTTTTCTACTTTCGAACATGACAGCTTATTCTGTACATGAAGTTTCATTTGATTAATGCCTTTTTAGCATGCTTTGCAGTAACAAGTAGGTAGATATGTGTAGAAAATGCATAAAAGGGATTTTAAACAATGAAGTGAACATAAGGATATAAAACTCAGCATTCTCGAGGAGAAATATTGTCTAATTGGTTGCAAGTAACACAAAATAAAGAACAAATGATATTACAAAATATAATCAGATATGAAAGTTATATGTATTGATGTGTGATGAGAATTCCACAGGTAATTGAAGCACTTGACAGTCAAAATGTTTCTAGAGGACAAAATTTTAGGATGTTAACTGGAATTTCAATAAGTATAATGAATTTTAATTTAATCTTAATTTTGTGAATACAAGAATGAATTGGAGTAATTCAACAATAATTTGTGATATTAGTCTTAAACAAATTTCAAAAGGACGGGGTGTAAAATGAGTGAACAGATGAAAGAAAATGCCAGTCCAAAGAGGATTTGTGCTCACATTGAACAGAAAAGCATTTAAGAATTTTCCAGATTCTGAATCCATAAATTTACTACCTTCAAAGGATTAATAAATAAAGGAAATTTATCTTACAAATGATCAGAGATTCAATATAAAAATATTCAATTCATTTAATATGTACCAACTGGTACATATTTGTTGTAGCCAATATACAATATGCATATAATGAGTTAAGGGACCTCTAAATATATTCTGTCAGGACAAGGGCTCTCATACATTACAATTTTTGCATTGCAAAATGAAACTATTGGTTTTTTCATCTATGAGTCTTCCTTCATTACAAGATGATTTCCAGATTGTGGAAAGATAACTGAGTTCCTTTATTCCATGCTATTATCCATGTTTAAAATGAAGATAACTGTAATGCAATCTTAAATCATCTTAGAGCATGCCCACAATAGAGACAAGATGATCTTCTCTATAATGTTGATTGAATAATTATTCAATCAGCTACTTCTGCAACATAGCTTATGCAAAGCTAATAGACATTACTCACAAACAATAATTACATTAACATGCAGTAAGTATTGCAACATATCAAACCTTTAAACATGGGATAAGTCCACAAAATTTATTTCTTCATCATGCTATTTAATGGGTTGTATCATGTGATTGTGAATTAATATCTATTTCAGTTACAAAACAAGTAGCCAGTTATATAACTATTCATCTAAAGACACATTTTGGAATGCAGCATTGAATAAAAAGCAAGAGAAAATAATACTGCTTTAACTGCAATGAAAGAAGCACATTAATTTATGATAATGACTACAATATTTGAATTGGATTTTTAAAATTAATTTTATTAGAAGAAAGAGAGAAACATTTGTTTTATGTTCTGTTGAGTTTGTCTGGAATATTTAACTAGTTATCATAGTCAAGTTGTTAGTGAATAAATCTATTGAAAGTACTTTATTATTTTTTTTTTATAGTCTGCATTGGAATGAAGTGTAATTTAAAATAGAAATATAGCAGATATTTTTAAAATTCCAACAATTTTTATTAATCTTAAAATTCTATTGAATTGAATTTTTTTATATTGATTTTTTTAATCATGCAATAAGGTTTTCATTTTTGTTTCTAATGAGTTCCAATTGTGCATAAAACTGTCTTCTTTGTATAATATATCAAAGAGAATATTCTCGTAAAATGAAAGATAATCTTTATGCTATCTTTTCAATGGGGTGGTTTTACAGCAAATGCACCAACTCAAGTGGGGTTTCCAAATGATTTCTGTACTTACATTTTCTGGCATTGAAGATGGCCCTCTAAAACAGAAGAGTACATGTTAACAGAGTCAAAACAGCAGTGTTTTTGTAGTCAAATGTATGTTATGCCATTATTCCATAACATATTTTTCTTAAAGTAAGAAGTAATAGAAGCCTGATTCAAGATAGTCTCCTATGTAGTTCACAATGTAGTAACATATAACAGATTGATAAATTTTTAATCATTCATGAAATGAACAGCAATGATATGATATGAAAAATAACAGGAGGCAGAATATCAGGAAGAACTTTGATAATGCATTTAAGTACTGCATGGAAACATGAACGATGAATAGTTGTTTAATTAAAAGAATATCCAAATAAGAAAATATGAGAGATATGACATTTAGATTAATATTTTGTTTTCATTAACATTATCATTCTTAGTTCTAGCTCGTGTTCATAAAATCATTTACATAATTAAACATATATAAATTTATGCATCAAAATGAAAGAAAATTTATCAACATGAAATTTCCATGAGCCCTGCTTGTTATTATAATGTATTTATATCTCAATGAAAATTTTTATCTACAAGAAAATGAGATCTACATGTGGTAGCACTGAGTGGGATATTACTGTATATACATGCAACATGTGGAGTTTAAATAAAACATATATCATCATGAAAAAGTAAAGTTTGTAAAGGGGGTGGGGTATAAAAAAATAGACATAATAAAAATAAAAATCTGGTGAATGAGGACACTGGAAGATGGGCAAAAGAGCAGGAATTTTTAAAACCTGATAGGAAAGTTTGTAAGTCTGCAAATAGCTGTGAAGAACTTACTTATGGCAGAGTTATGGATTAAGGATGTAGAGCGAGCCATCTGTAAAAATGTGAGAAGCATAGAAACAATTCTCTTATTGTCAGAAAGAACCAATCTCTAATGCAAGTTTTAAGAATCACACAGGTATCGTTTATTCATTCCAAAACCTGTTTTCTTGTAACAAATAATCTTCAAATTGTTGGATAGTCTTCTAGTAATATGATAATTTAGCCAGCCATGCATATCTACAATGTATTGTATATTTTCTGCTTTTTCACAATAATGAATAACTTTACAAGTGACTGGTGAAGAGTTTGCTTCAGCATCTTAACCTTGCATTTAAAAGTGAAGTAAGCTTCAAAGTTTAAATAATCAAAAATACTCACTTAAGAACTTTGGGTGCTAAAATTGTTATACAACTTTTGATTAGGTAATATATCTGCATTGTTAAGAAAAGTAACATCAATGACAATTATAGGATTTATGTAAATACTTTGTTAGAGTCTATGATATTTAAATATTTCAGCTAATTTTTTTCACATGTTGAAACCAGATGTTCTTGTCTCAGCATCCCATTAATTTCTATGGTGGAAATGTGATCAATTTAGGTATTTACTGATGTGCACTTAAGTATGTGATATTTAAGCAATATTTAACATTTAAATTGGTTAACATGTAAATCCTTGCATGATGTTCTTAAAAGGATGGGCATTTCAATTGGATTGCTAATAGAGCAATGGTTCTCAAACTGGCAAATACCAGCCAGCATCCCAATTTTAGTAAAAATTTTCCCTTTTCCCTCTGTTTATTAATGACAAATAAGAACAGAGTTTGCATCCATATAATTAATTGTTCTCCCATTATCATAGTGTTGGACAACTTTAAAACAATCTTGATTTTATTGAATACAATTTGTCTGTCTCTTTTCAATACTTGCAGCTACCTTCCAAGGAGAGGAGCTCTCCCGCCATGAGTAACCCTATTATAGAGCATTCTTTGTTTGTATTATCTCTTTGTGAAGGTGAATTATCAAATATATGTATGTGTATATAGTTAGAGTGACATATGTATTGTAACTATTGAGGTGATGGCAGTATACTCAAACAGATTTGCCACTTCACCAGCAATTGAAACCTCACAGACTGACAGAGACTTGTATTCTTTTCTACAAATGCTAGCTAATTGACATTGATACAAATGGGCAGTTAACTTAATCAACTCTACTTGGCTAGTACGTTATCTTATCTAACACTAGCAGAATGAAAAGCAAAGTTGGCCTTGGCAGGATTTGAACTCAGAAAGTAAAGCGCTACAGCAAATACTCTAGAACAAATACTTTAAAGAGTCTGCTTATCCACCACATTGATTACTATAAATAACATGAAAACCTGCGATGAATTTCTTTTTCTGGCACAACTTCAGACCAGACAAATCAGATCACCGATCTGTTCTCCCTTGGTCAATACTGCCAGCAGAGCAGCCATGTTTACTCTTCAACACGAAAAGGAAAACTGGAGTGATCATGGTTAAATCTCAATTACATAACCACTAGAGTATCGGCTTTTAGTACAAGAGCACTGAAAGCAGAGTGGCCGATCTAAAGAAAGATTTTGTGAAAGTGTGGATAATATTTGACTCCTCTCCTTTTGTGTATTGAATATTCAAAGACCCATCGATCTAATGTTTTTAATTCACGTGCATCATTGGATTTTAAAAATTTCTGAACAAAGTCTTACTTTTGTACAAAAAAAAAAAGACAATTGTTACTACTGATATTTAGATCCACGTCAATCCTGATAGAACAAGATTTTGAAGGAAGGGTTCTAGTTATGTTCATCCTGTCTCTGTACATCAGTGATTAGATCATCCAATTTCCCTTCCTTTTTTTTTTTTTTTTGAGATGGTAAAATGTGATTCGAGAGAGATTTGTCTTTTTATTTCTAAGAAATTCAGTGATTGTATAGAAGATCCTTCTATGGCTCTAATATACTTCTCTACACTTTCTAGGTGAATCATTCAGCACAAGTTAAGCAAACTATGAGTTGATTGTATTTTGCTGATAATAACAAGAAGAGAAGAAACAACCGAAATTAGTTACCATAGGAAAATGAAAAAGTGATATTAATAATCAATAAAAAAGTTATGTTAATAATCATCAAAAAATATTAATTTTTGTCTCACTACATATTTATTTCTAGTTACATGCATTAAGCATACTAACACACTCCTAAATTCTAGCTGTCCTAATGCAATGGTTCCTAATCTGTATCCCCATTGCCTTAGAGTGTTATGGAGATGTTGCAATCAATTGTCAGATAGTAAAACGAGTAGCTCTATCTTTTATTAGTGAATAAATCTTATTCACATAGGAACAATAAAAAGACAGAGAAAGTTCAATGCTGAACGTTTATCTAAGTGGTTGCATAATTCCTTCCCTTTTCACTCGTTTAAAATGCTGCCAAATGGAATGAGGTTTATAGAGATATGGTGATTTTTATTGATAATACATTATTATTTCCTCTGAAATAATAATAGATGTCATAAATAAACTATAAAGAGTCATTTGTATTGATTTCCTACATTGTCTGAAGGAAATAACAGGTACTGTAAGTTTTCTAACAATCACAAACACAGCATGGAGAAATAGAAATGATGTACGCAAGTGAGACCAATGCAAAATACATTCTCCAGTTCTACATGTCTCAGATCAATTCTTCTTCATACTATATTATATAGTGAAAAGGTGCATGAAAGTTAAAAGTCCTTTTTATGGATTTACTTCTGGCAGTGGCTGTATTTAACTTTGAAAATGTTATACCAAAGACGCTGAACTTGTTGATCATACATGTACATACTCCATAGGTTTTCTTTCTAAAATAATGGAATGTGAAGATGTGAACAGAAAGCAAAAATATTATAATTGCAGACAGGAAGGTAATTTCAAGGCTTTCTTAGGACAATTGCCCAATCAAACCAGGTAACAACAATAAATCTACTATTGCAACACATACAAACACAATAAGAGGTATGACCAGGTTATAAATGTTTTACACTGGAAACTGTGCTAGAAATGGGAATTTGAAGCTAGAAACACATGGTACAATCATCAAATCGAAAGAGTACTGGAGTCAGAGAAATGTAAGATTTTGAGGGCCTTTCCTATTCAAACAGACAAAATGTTTGAAAATAATAGACTGGACATAACAATCATAGATAAGGAAAAGTGAAGTTGCTTATTAATTGATCCATCAATCCAATTTGATTCCAGGATCAAAAGAGGAATAAAAAGAGATACCAATACAGTCCCTTAAAATTTGAAATAGGAAGAATTTAGAGTATGTAAACAGTTGTGCCTATAATAATTGGTGCGTTGAGGACAGTAAGTCAAGATATAGACAAATGACTGAAGGAGATTGGAATAGAATGCTCTGTAGACCCTGTAGAGTGCCTACAGAAGGTTTTTCTCTTAGAGACATCTGGGATTATTAGAAGGGTTATAAGCACTTGAAAAACTGCTGGAAACTTGTGGATACCTAAGGTTACCTAGACAAATCCTGCCAGGAATAAGATCGAACCTGAGCCAAACCAAAATAATATTAGGTTAGAATAATTCCCTCCTGGAAACATGGTTATTTCATTCACTATACTTAAACAAATCTTATTCAGAGACCTTTGAGCAGGATGGGCAACTCAACCTGAAGAAAATTCTAACTAGGCCCCACCTGTGCAAAGTCATCCACTGTTTACCTTGATATGAGATCACAATGTCATACACATATGGTTGTGATGCACGTGTCTGGTATACCCTTATCAGGTGAGTAGTCATGATGGGAATATTGCACTTTGTACATTTCATGGCATGCACTGCTCTCTCGCTCAATAATAATAATGATGATGATGATGATGATGATGATGATGATGATGATGATAAAAAAAAACACCGACGACGACGACGACGATGATGATGATGATGATAAAAATAATAAAACACATGTATCAATGTTGACTGAAAATGTCTAATACAAATGTATCAAATAATGGTGTTAATGAGGATGGAACCAAAGGTGAAAGCCTTTCGCCTGGCAAGTGCACTGTGGTTGAGCAGCCGCAAGCCTGGTCATCGCCCAGAGAATGTTTGTACACAAAACCAGAGGCAGAGAAGAAGGTGGGATAAGGAGGGAAACCAAATGGTAATTGAATGGTGGATCAGGAGTGAACTCAGCAGAAGGGGATTCTAACAATGAATGAAAGCAAAATTGGAATGAGAATAGGACTCTTCAAAACAAGTGAGCAACAGTTAGCCAAACAGGCAAGAGCAATAAGAGCAAAAGGATGGTCAACAGACATTGAAATAGAAGTGAAAAGAAGAAGATAGAAATAATACTTCACCAACAGATAATGTGCCCTGTGAGAACAGTAAAATGAAAGGCAGCAGTGACGACATAAAGCAAAGTGTAAATGTAAATGTATTCTCAGCAAATGAAGCAGAAGTAATGGATAGAGTTATAACCCAAGAATACAATGATGATCAACAAGACATAGTGAGGACCCTGTACCATTATATAAGAGAACACAAGGATCAAGCATGCATACACCTCCAATCTGAGGTACATTGATCAACACAAGCTCAAAGTTGAAACCAAAAAGATAGATTTTGGTTCTTGGGTTATTCCATACAAGAAATATAATTGAAACTAACAAGATTATTTGGGTTGCAGCTATGGTTGCCACAGACAGTGTAGGATACAAAAGAAAGAACAAATAAAATATAAAGAATCATACTGGCATAGATGAATTTGTGAGAAACAAAGTTAAAAAGACTATTAGGATGAGTTGATAGATTGAAAAGACTATGCCCCTCAACCAAATTTCAGGCCTTGTGGATTATTATTATTATTATTATTATTATTATTATTATTATTATTATTATTATTATATTTAAAAAAAAAGGATTGACGTAACTCTTCACGAAGGTAAATAGTCAAAACGAAGAGCGCGATTTTAGATGTTTTATTTTTTGAACAACATTTCGACAGAACGTCTGTCTTTCTCAAGTTCAAACCAAAAGGTGATTGAAAATTCAAAATTTCAGAAACCAAACGTAAACTATGAACGTGAGTAATCAGCGTCCATACGTTGATAGAATGACATCATCAGCTTTTGTCAGTTTTTTTAATAAGCAGAAAGAAAGAAAGAAAAAGGAAGATGACAGAAAAAGAAAAGAAAAAGAGAGAAAGAAGAATATTCAATCAAACAGTTTTGTATAAATTTGATGATATTCTCCTGTCATCTTATTCATTCCTCCAGGGCGTGATGTCAATAACCCGCAAACATATTTCTCCTCATACATTCTGAGAAGTGAAAGTGGGGTATATTCAGGATATTTTTTGAGAATGTGCACTTTCAAATCTTCTTCAAAATTGCAGCCGCTTGAAACGAAATGTTCAGCAAGTTCTGTTGAACTACTGTTCTTGTGCCTGACGTCGAATCTGTGCCCATTAAACCTTTTGTTTAATTGTTCCGTTATACAACCAACATAAATCAAGTTATGTTTCGTGCATTCTGCACCGTACACTAAATGGGAATCTTTGCAGGTTCCCCCTTCTGTATAAATCATAACATTTCTATTATGATTTTTTATGGTATTCACTTCACTCATGTTGTTGCACAATGAACAGGGCTTACCTCTCTTGCGGCTGTTCTTTAAGGTACAGCGTGTAGATACTCCAATGTTCGTTTTCTTGGAGTCAGATATAGAGGTCAATAATTCTTTTATGTTCTTATTCCGTCGAAAGGCTACAATGGGCGGCTGAGGAAATGTTTGTTTGAAACTGGAATATTTTTTCACCACATGTTGGTAACTTTCACGCAACACTTTTGAAATGCCAGCGAAACGTCGGTGCCAGTTAATCACTAAAGGAATTCTGTAATCTGTTGTATTTTGTTTGCTAAGATTAAGCGTGTAGGTTTTACTATCTTTGCTAATCTTAGCTATTTCACTTGCTATTTCCTTTAAACATGATTCACTGTAACCTCGTTTAACATAATGACATACAAAAGCATTTGCATGTTTCCAGTAATCCCCTACGTCAGTGCAAATCCGTTTTATCCTCAAAAATTGGGATTTCGGATTTGACCGAATAAGATGATGTGTATGATCGGAGCGGCGGTGGAGATATATGTGGGATGACGTTGGCTTGCAAAATAACTCTGTCATTATTCTGCCTCCAGAAAACTTGACTTTCGTGTCCAAAAATTGAACGCTAGTTTTTGAAAAACTAGACGTAAATTTTATATTGGACTTAAAGCCATAGTTTCTAGCAAAACAATCACAGAAATGCAAGAAGTCCATTAAACTATCCTGTGATCCTTCCCAGACAAACACTACGTCGTCAATGAACCGTAACCAGAGTATTGGTTCATGACCATGAAGGGATTTGAATGTCTTCAGTAACTTTGTCTCAAAATTTGTCATAAAGACATTAGCGAAATTTACTGCCATGGGGGTACCCATGGCGCAACCCTTGTTTGGTGGTAGAATCTTTGTCTAAACTGCATTGTGTTACTTTCTAACACAAACCTCAATAATCTACAGAGCAAATTTGTTGGAACACTTTTATTTGACCGCTTCTCAAAGGCATCCATGCATGCTTCTACCCCTTCGTTGTGGTCAATATTAGGATATAAGGAGGAAACATCCATGGTTACCAAAAAGCAGTTCTCAACACGGCCTCGGCGTTTAAAAAAATTATTGATTTTAGATACAAAATCAAAAGTGTCCCGAATATAGGAACTTGATCTTTTTGCGACGGGGAGTAGAAAGCCATCCAGCCATTCCGAAATTTTGGCCGTACAGCATTCATATCCGCTGCAAATTGGGCGCATTGGAGGAAATTTTTCGAACTTTTTGTGTATTTTAGGGAGACCATAAAATACAGGTGTTCTTCTTTCAGACCTTAAAATCCTAGATTCAGCCTTACTAACGAAATTGTTTTCCTCCATTTCCAAAATTATTTTGTCAAGTTCCTCTCTGTAATTGGGGTTTGGATCGACAGGTAATTCTTCATATGAAGTTTTGTCATTTAAAACTTCTTCACAAGCCGAAATATACTCACTTTTGTCCATAATGACGATAGCGCCTCCCTTATCCGCCATCTTAATAACAATAGAATCGTTATTAGCTAGACGTCGGAGTGCGTAACGCTGGGAATTTGTGAGGTTATTCCAGGATTTCTTTTCAGTTGTTTTAAGGCTTTCTCTAATGCCTGCCTGACAAGATTCAAGAAATTCTAGTAGTGCTTGTGAACGTCCCTCCCGAACTTTATCTGGATACCAATTGGGATTCTTTTCAATCCAATTATGCCAGATTCGATCATCATCATCATTACTTTTAGGAAATATAGGGTTTTCTGCCGCCTCGTTACCAGTTTTCTCAAAAAAATATTCTTTCAGCTTGTGGCGGCGGACAAACTGAAATAGCCCTTGAGCTAGTTTATTCTTGTCGAAATTTTTAGTGCTTGGGCAAAAACTCAGTCCAAGCTCTAAGACTTGAGACATCGTCGGGCGAAAGTTTTAATTTGGATAAATTTATAACCGACTTATTCTCTAATGTGATGGTTTTTCTCGGGCAAGTGGTTTTCAGAGTGTTTTTTTCTTTAGATTCCTGACTACTTTTTCGGTGTTGCTCGTAATCTTCACTTAAAACGTGGAACCTATTCGGTGACAAAATTTGTTCTGAATGGTCATGTGAGACGTTACAATTTTTACTCGTCTTTCTAGGGGTAATCCATTTCTGGGTGGATGATAGAAAGTGAGTGACGTCTGTGGTATTAGTAGACATTTGAAAAACCTTTACTTTCGGGAAAGGAACAAATTTATTGTTTTCGAGGCAAAATCTTAAATGTGCTCGCATTTTTGAGTGATCAAATAGAAATTTCTCTGGAGCGTTTCCAATGACCAGTTCAAATGCATACGCTAGGGCAAAAAGGCCACAATCATATGCGCCAACTTGGGGATTCATGATATGAACTTGTTGAATTGTAGGAATAATGTTTGTTTGTGGTGAATGCAACCTTGTTATTTGTGCCATTAGTTCCTGTGAAACTGGTAAATTCAAACTGTCATAAATATAAACATCTCACGTTCATAGTTTACGTTTGGTTTCTGAAATTTTGAATTTTCAATCACCTTTTGGTTTGAACTTGAGAAAGACAGACGTTCTGTCGAAATGTTGTTCAAAAAATAAAACATCTAAAATCGCGCTCTTCGTTTTGACTATTATTATTATTATTATTATTATTATTAATAGTGGTGAGCTGGCAGAATCGTTAGCCCTCCAGGTGAACTGCTTAGTCGCATTTCTTCTATCTTCACATTCTGAACATTGCAAATAAAAATATCAAAAATAGTTTTGCAGCAGCAGCCGAAACCAAAAAACGATGTACCGTAGACCTCACAAATAGGGAGCAGATGCTCCCACAGGCATGGAAACTAAATTAAACAAGAGAACAATTGGGCAAATCTCACGATCCCATCAGAAGCAGTGGAGAGAAGAATGGTGCTTTTCAGATACATCTCAGCAGGAACAAAAAGAACGGCTTTGATAACCCAAGTAGATATTGAGGCGGCGCCGAGGTGCCTCAGAAATGACATCGAATACAAAGCGAGGGGAAAACAATACGGCATCATTTCGGTGCGGTTTAAATCAGCTCTCGCTGTGAAACATTCAATGACACCTTGCAAAACCAGCAAAGTCATCATGTACCCCTCCTAAATGGGGAAACGTACAGCCCGTATCCGCATTCCTAAAATCTCTCCAGGACTAGATATTTGGTGGTTTCTGGGATGCGTAATCGTGGAGGGGATGGATACTGTACCTATAGAGGTGACAAGAACTGCCAGGGAGGACTGTTCAGGGGTTTAAGCTGAAGATACTTCTCCAGATCAGACCCCAAAACATTAAAAAAATCCCAGACCACATCCGTTTCCAGAACTGGACGGTGATACATATCATGATTGAGGGCAAAAGGCCTTATTGTTTCAGGTCTGGAGAAACGACTCAAACTGCAGACACCACACTCACAGCACACACAAAAACAACAGAAACAACACCATCACCACTACAGTCAAGCAAACAAATTAAACAACACCAACACAAAACACTCAACTTCGTACTCATCAGAAGGGACAAGGAACTGATGGCACTCGTAACACAAAACACGGAATTTGAAACGAGGAGGGGGTGATCTTCGAATCGAACACATTTCGTGTACCAGAAGATTTACTTCTGGTGCGAATGTCGCTCGATTCCTACACAAAAATTCGAGAGAATTTTCCGGAGGACGTGGGAACCCCGAACGTGAGACCCACATCGAGGCTCTTAAAGGAGTTCCCTATAAAGACCCTAACAACTATAGAGGTTGAGCCACCCAACTTTCACAAGACACCAGGAGATAAATAAACCTTTCCTTTCTCTCTTTAGCTTGCCAACATGGCCATACTAAGAGTAGGATTTTTAAATGTGTGAGGCCTGGAGTCATCCTGGAAGCAGGGACGCCTGCTCAACGACCTAAGGTCTCTAGAATTGGATATAATTGCTGTCAGTGAAACTAGGATTTCTAATACACGCGCACTGGCCCCCATGATCTACGGCTATCAGATCTTTTCATCTGTTAATCAGCCGGGAATGGGAGGTGGAGTGGCGGTGCTGTTTAAGAAAGAACTTGATCTCGAGGTAAAGTCGATCTTCCGGGACCCAGACGGGAAGTTGGTGGTCCCCGACGTGAGCAACAGGGAAGGTAGTGTCATTAGACTGGTGGCTGTCTACGCTCCTACCGGAGCCAAATGGCCAGATTTCTTTAGACGTCTGGAAGCCTTCCTAGATATGTCTCACCCTTTACTATTAGTAGGAGACTGGAACGGAATCTTAGATCAACGTTGGGATTGTGTGGGAGTAGCTGATAGAAGATGGAGCTGCACAAGCCTCAAGCACCTGATCAGCCAGTTCCAACTATTTGACAGGTACCGACGAGATTTCCCTAATGTGCCAGTGTGGACCTCGACCAACTGCTTAGGGTTATCTAGGATTTTCACTAGAAAATAGTAACAGTGTAGGGTGTCCACTTTTTAAAACGGTTGCCTATTCAGACCATAAGTTTGTAATCAGATAGATAAGACGCTAGGACCTGGTTACTGAAAGCTGAACATGTCGTTTCCTGCACATAAGGCTTACAGGAACTGGGTAAGCAATTTAGCTAAGCAGAAGTTGACTGGGGGGGGTCGTCAACAACAGGTGGTGGGCGACTCTCAAAAGGGAGATTAGAGTAATATCGATAGGGTTTAGCAAAGAAATAGCGTTAGAAAAAATAGAAAAGCAGAGGGGTTAGTAGCTAAACTAGACGAAGCTATGTGTAGTGGCAAACATGAAGCTTGCATTGTCAGAGCTAAGGCGCGTGCTGTAAGAAATGAGGGGATCAAAGCTGTTTGATGGGACCACGTGGCGGAGACGCAGCGTGTTAACAAAACCACAATTCGGTCTTTGACGAACCGAGACAGACATTAGCTGAGTGATTCCAGGCAGATGTCTAAGGCCTTTCGCCAGCACTTTGCTCAGTTGTTCGGAGAGGGAGGTGAGGCAGGGATGGTGGCGGACTTCAGTTCCTACCTCAACGGCTTACTGCGTCTTCGACGGCAGACGCTGGGCGCTGTGAAAGGCAAATAAATTCAGCTGAAATTCAGGATGGCCCTTGTCAGTTGCAAGAGGCACAAATAACCAGGTTTAGATGGTCGCTCCTATGAACTTTACGTAAATATGCCAGACTTGTTTCCTGATCTCCTCGAAGCGCTCTACATCAACTGATAGCAGAACGGAAGTATTCCCAATTCTGTGATGCAGATATGGAAAGATGAAGACAGGAGAGACACATTAGATAATTTCAGGACCATAACTCTGCTTAACACAGAGTTTAAGATTTTGGCCAAGGTATTAGCAAAGAGGTTGGCACTTGCCATCGAGGATTTGGTTGGGGAGGCACAAACCTGTACAATCCTGACTAGGTCCATACACGACAACTTCCACCTCGTGTGATGCATCATAGAAAAGGTAGGGTGTAAACTTGGCTTCGGTGGAGTGCTGATCATTTTAGATCAAGCGAAAGCATTCGATAGGGTCCACCATCAATATCTGGAGGCTGTCCTCAAAGCGGCTGGCTTCGACTCTGTCTTCAGAGGTTGGATCGCTGCAATGCACAACGGCGTCTGCTCGGTGGTCAAAATTAATGGCCACTTCTCGGAAATGTTTCAGATCTCCCGATCGGTCCATCAAGGATGCCTTCTCTTCTGTCTTCTGTACGTATTGACGCTTGAGCCTCTACTGCAGAAGCTGGAGCTGCTGCAGGGCATCTCGCTCAGACCGGGACGCAGGAGAGTTGTGTTGGCGTATTCGGACGACATCACCGTGATGGTGTCGGACACCCCAGAAATCGAGGTGGTTGGTACATCATTGGAAGAATATGAAAAGTTGACAGGAGCAAAATTTAACCCGGAAAAGTCAGTGGGCTTGCAACTCAGCATTTGGCGAGGCACGTCCATGCTGTCCAAACAGCGTCGTTGGGCGCTGGACAGACAGACTGGTTAAGTTGCTTGGGGTTTTGTTCGGATCAGACCTCCAGATGGATAAACTCTACAGGTACAAAAGTGCTGTCAGACGGACCTGCCCGAGATGCGCCAGAATGACGAAGCTGTTCTGCACGCACTCGTCTAGTGTCCTTGCATTACTGACTTGTGGAGTTATGTTGAACAGCTGTTATCACATGCAGGACCGATCCAGCTATCGGCCGAGTCTATAGTGAAGATCGATCCACCACTTTCGATCGGTCCGGAAGGGCAAGCAATTTTCCTCTGTCTGATAGCAATAGTGAAAGAGGTTGTATGGTGGACCAGGTTGAAAGGACTGAAGACAGACACTTTTCTCTTCAGCCAATCAGTCTATAGAGGTTGAGCCACCCAACTTTCACAAGACACCAGGAGATAAATAAACCTTTCCTTTCTCTCTTTAGCTTGCCAACATGGCCATACTAAGAGTAGGATTTTTAAATGTGTGAGGCCTGGAGTCATCCTGGAAGCAGGGACGCCTGCTCAACGACCTAAGGTCTCTAGAATTGGATATAATTGCTGTCAGTGAAACTAGGATTTCTAATACACGCGCACTGGCCCCCATGATCTACGGCTATCAGATCTTTTCATCTGTTAATCAGCCGGGAATGGGAGGTGGAGTGGCGGTGCTGTTTAAGAAAGAACTTGATCTCGAGGTAAAGTCGATCTTCCGGGACCCAGACGGGAAGTTGGTGGTCCCCGACGTGAGCAACAGGGAAGGTAGTGTCATTAGACGTCCCTGCTTCCAGGATGACTCCAGGCCTCACACATTTAAAAATCCTACTCTTAGTATGGCCATGTTGGCAAGCTAAAGAGAGAAAGGAAAGGTTTATTTATCTCCTGGTGTCTTGTGAAAGTTGGGTGGCTCAACCTCTATAGACTGATTGGCTGAAGAGAAAAGTGTCTGTCTTCAGTCCTTTCAACCTGGTCCACCATACAACCTCTTTCACTATTGCTATCAGACAGAGGAAAATTGCTTGCCCTTCCGGACCGATCGAAAGTGGTGGATCGATCTTCACTATAGACTCGGCCGATAGCTGGATCGGTCCTGCATGTGATAACAGCTGTTCAACATAACTCCACAAGTCAGTAATGCAAGGACACTAGACGAGTGCGTGCAGAACAGCTTCGTCATTCTGGCGCATCTCGGGCAGGTCCGTCTGACAGCACTTTTGTACCTGTAGAGTTTATCCATCTGGAGGTCTGATCCGAACAAAACCCCAAGCAACTTAACCAGTCTAAGATGAGGGTGGAGAGAGAAGTGCTGCCTCTCAGTACATTTGCTAAAAGGTGGATAAAAGTAGCAAAAATGGCACCTGTGAGTGGACCTACTCTAATAATGCACCTGTAGACTAGCTAATTTGAGAGGGAGAAGGATGCTGTTCCCAGATGCCCTCAAAGCGTCGAGTGGTTCAGGAGTGGTGGGGTACCTGAGCCAACTCTAGGTGGTTACCTCCCCCTATTGGGGAACTTTCATTGTTATATTCTCTTGTTGGATATCATTGTTATACTTTTGTGTACTCGTTGTTTTTGTGTAAAATCCCCACTGTCCATGTCTACTGTATCGTCCCCTATAAGTCAACCCTAGTGACTAATAAATAAAATAATAATCATTATTATTACTAGTATTATTATTAAGGTGACAAGCTGGTAGAATCATCAGCACACCAGGCAAAATGCTTGGTGGCATTTTGTCTGACATAAAATAAGTACTAGTTGAGTACTAGGTCAATGTAATCTCGACTACCCTAAAATCCCAGGCTTTGTGCCTATATTAGAAAGGATTATTATGATTATGATTATTATTATTATTACTATTATTATTTATTCAGTGAGAGAGCAGTGTATGCCATCAAAGTGACACTGGGGTAAAATATACAAAGCCCAGTATACCCATCATGACTACCCGTCTGATAAGGGTGCACTAGGCACATGCATCACAACCATATGCGCACAATATGGTGATCTTATATCAAGATAAAGTACACATGATCTTGCATGTGGGGCCCAGTTGGAATTTTATTCAGGTCAAGTAGCCCATCCCACTCAAAAGGTCCTTGAATAAGGTTTATTTAAGGATGTTGAAAAAAACACCCATTTTACCAAAGCTGAATTATCCAAACCCCATAGTATTCCTCTTAACACATGGCTATGATGCTCCCCAACTACTTCTGCTCATGATCAGAGATGCACATATTGTCAGCCACTAAGGCTCATGCTCAACTGGTTAAAGTCAAACAATTGACAAGCAAATCTGTGGTATTAAGCAGAATATTTGCTGTAGCTCATCTTTTATACCAAGACAAAACAATTAAGATCAGAAGCCATGAGTGCCACTGCGTGGTACTGCATCAGACCGATTATTATTATTAGTAGTAGTGGTGGTGGTGGTGGTGGTGGTGGTGGTAGTAGTAGTAGTAGTAGTAGTAGTAGTAGTAGTAGTAGTAGTAGTAGTAGGGTGGTGGTAATATTGTTAAAACTTTTCCATCTGAATTATATAAGTAGTGTCATAATAGTTTGCTAGCCTTCTACATGACTTTGTCAAGTATTCATGCAGAATACAAGATAACTATTCTTGCAAGGTACAGGATATCAATTCCAATATCTTCCAGCCTCTCACCAAACCACTTTGATATTCATACCAATGGTATTATGTCTACAGGAATAACTCTCATTCACATAGCTCAGAGTTTTATTTTTCATTGTTTAGTAAATTCTAGATTCTTTTCAATCTTCTGGCTGTCATATTTCTTTCTATTGTATTTTATTTGCTTCTGCTATCACATGGTACAGCCATGTTTTATGATTATATCTACTCCTGTGTAACATGAATTTGCTTTAAAAAATTCACAACATATTCTGACTAGTGATATTGACAATTTTCTGCTAAACTCTCTGTATAACTTCCTTCTTATTATATTGTATATTCTATACTTTTTGAAGCATCTTGCTACATTTACAAAATATATGGTTGATAAATTCATCTATATTCATCATTTATTATATTTCTGGTTTCTGTTTGATTCTGCTTTAATAATGTTTGATTTGCTCTTGTGCAGCCAAACTCAGGATTTTTTTACCTCTTTAAAATTCCTTATTCCAGCCAAGTCAAATATTTTATTTTTATTTTTATTTATTTGATAAACCGCTATTATCTTTTTTCTTTCTTTTAGTAGTAAACTTTTCCTCTTCTTATATTTCTCTCTGTATGTACGAACCTTCATGGCTCAATATATAGTTATCTTTTCACCCTCCTAACATTTTCTAACATAGTTCCCTAATTACTACGTGTTCTGTGTTTGTTACATTGAGTAGCCAATTGTCTCTCATTTTGTTTTTTTGTTTTTTTGTTGTTTTTTTTTTGGTATGAACCATCTACAAAGATTGCTTCATGGATTTAAGCCACTGTGCATTGTTAATAATGTTTTGCTATGTCTATACCTTTCATATGATTTTTTTTTCCATCCTCGCAAGAAAGGCTTCAGAATATTTTATTACAGGTTTTGTCCCAGATTTTACCACTTTAATGGGGTTCCATACATCTATTTTTACTTCTAAGATCTCTTTGATCCTCCTTTTGCCTCATTTTCGAACTTTACCTTTCATTTCCATCTGCTTCAACATATTATTTTGTGATATATCCAAATATATTTCTCACTTCCCTTTGATAGCATATTCTTTCATTAACTAGAAGGTGGATTCTTACAAATATTACTCATTTCCTCTTCCTATCACAAACATGGTACACTTTTTCCATAGCCCATGGTATCCAAATATTTCTGCTTGCAATTATGACAGTCTTCTGGCCTGTAGCTCCTAATATTTAGAGTAACGATTGAAGTAATACAGGATCATTAGATAATTCCTTAATTAAATTTGGTTCAAAGTAATATCATATAAAGTTTGGGAGAAAGAATTTCCTGATATAATACTTCTTTTAATTTCAGTATTACATACCACTTTGATTCAGTAAGACTTTGTGTACACTTTGAAATTTTTACATTATATATGCCAAATATTTTGAAGCACCTTGGGTGCCAATAACAGAATATTATATTATATGATTTTCTCTATCAGTTCATCTTATAGGTTTTGCTTCCTATTATTCATTAACTGAAGTATCATTTTGCTAATATACAACTCATTAGTTCCTTGTGATTATCTTTAGCATCCTTTCTGACCCTTCAAATGATGTGTTTCATTTTCATGAAGGAGCATGCAACATTCACTGTGAACTCTCTCTCTAGTTTCTATGTCACTAGTAAATATATACTGAGACTGGTGTTGCTCACTTTAGTTCTATATTTTGTTATCCATGATAGCATATTTTCTGTTAAAAGGCATTTTATCAAGTTGGAGTGGACACTAATGAATTTTTTCAACTTCATCTGTGCTTGGGGATTTTTATATTGATATTTTTTTAAACAATATTATGTTAACTATATATATGGTCTTGAATTTTGAAATTCTGTCTGCAATTGCTGCTGTCAGTTAGCATATTCTATAAGTTAGGGTTTGTTACTCTAAATACTTTGCCAAAAGTTATTTGGACAATCATAAGGACTTCCATACTCAGTGACCCAGCAACAAGATTTGCTTAGTGGGTACAAACCCAGGTCTAGATTTTTTAATGAAAAATGTGGATTTTTTCTATGTTAACATTAAGTCAAATTCAGATATAATAATAATTTTTATTATTATGAAGGTCAGCTGAAATGTTCATAGGTTGAGCAAGACATTCTCATGGAATGTGACCAAATGAAGTTCATTTTTTAATGTAGTTCCTCTTACTCTCCACACACTTCCATAAGCAGTTGCAGTGCTTGGATCACACTGGTGAAGAAGCTATTTTGTTCGTCAAAAAGATCATTAACAGCAGATAAGACATCATCATCACAGAGACATTGGTGCCCAGCTGAGTGTTTTTCTGTGTTGGGAACCAGATGATAACCAGATGGAACCAATCACTAATATTGGGAGGGTGATCAACCAGTTCAAAGCCAGTCATGCACAGCAGCCATTGAAACCAAGGACTTGTGTGCTGAAGCATTGTCCTAATGAAACAAGACCCCATTTATCAGTTTTTCTGGGTGTTTGGTCTTGATAGTCTTTCATAACTGCCTTGTTGGCATTGAACTTACCATTGATGGCGTGATCATTTTGAAGGTAGTCAATAAACACAACATTTTTTGCATTAATGTATAGTATATGTAATAATGTGAAGTATATTTTGCATATCAAAATGTTTAATTTTGAAAATATATCAAGTGAAGAAAACATAAGCAGTAAAAATACAAATTGCAAATATTTCAAAATGTGGGACACTATGTGACAAAAACTAACAAAAAAGGAAGAAAATAGAGGTGCCTGTGTTCCAAATGTACAATGAGAAGGCTCAGGAGAAGGATAGAAAGATGGGATGAAAGATAGAAGGAAAGACAAGAATGAAATGTGAAAAGATAAACTGGGGGTCTGAAATGAATGGATCTGGCTAAAAGCCTCCTAGGACAAAAGCCCCATAGTTAAAGTGTTAAAGCTGGTGCTGCTTGTACAAATTGCATGTTTAGTTGCAGGTAAATGAGTGAAATTGCAGTTACTGCATATACATAGTCTCTTGCATTGAGAAAACTGGTATATTTTGGGGTATCATGCATTTGTAGATTTTACTTTACAGTTGGCAGATTTATTGCAGAGCTGTGAAGTATACATTTAAATTGAAGTGGACAGTGGTGGCAAGAAAGGTGTAATAGTAGTGGTTATGGTTGTAGCAGTAGAATATAATGGCAATGATGATGATAATGGTGATGATTGGTCAGTTGTAGTATTCAGAGAAAATGAAGAGTGTGGATAGCTGGACAGTGAAGGGCTTTTCATTGCGGAGTGCTAGTTTTGAGGAGTGACCATACTGCTGGTCATGCTGTTGTTGTTGCTGTCGTTGCATGCTGCTACTCTTTTACTCTCTCTTTACTTGTTTCAGTCATTTGACTGCAGCCATGCTGGAGCACCGCCTTTATTTGAGAAAATCGACCCCGGGACTTATTCTTTGTAAGCCTAGTACTTATTCTATTGGTCTCTTTTGCTGAACCGCTAGGTAACGGGGGGGGCGTAAACACACCAGCATCGGTTGTCAAGCGATGCTGGGGGGACAAACACAGACACACAAACACACACACACACACACACATATATATATACATATATACGACGGTCTTCTTTCAGTTTCCGTCTATCAAATCCACTCACAAGGCTTTGGTCAGCCCGAGGTTATAGTAGAAGGCACTTGCCCAAAGTGCCACGCAGTGGGACTGAAACCGGAACCATGTAGTTGGTAAGCAAGCTACTTACCACACAGCCACTCCTGTGCCTATACTATCTATCAGTATTTTAAATTTTGATGTTGATGATGCTTTTAGTTCAGTAGTATATTCTTTTAGAGAATTCCTTTGGGAATTTTATGACCAGCTTCACCAGTTAACATTTTTGACTTTTTATTTATTCGTTTTTGTCCTTTGTACTTGTTTTGAGAAGAAACCTAACTTCAAGCAACTTTTTACAGATCAATTTTTAGACACTATTTTCTAAACTTGGCAAAGTATGTAGGGGGTGTAAATTTTGATTTTGTACCCGTTAAAAACTTTAATGGGTGCACTTGCACCCCCGGCACCACCTGTTCCTGGGCCCTTGTCCATACTTTGAAACCATAAAGTTTGTAATTGTTGGTGAAAATATAATAAATTAATTATAGATACATTCTCAAAAGATATTGATCACTGTTAGCACTTAGAACAATACATCGGTTTTTGTTAATAATTAAAATATATATCTGTAGCCTCCTTTACAAATTTAATATTGTGTAAATGATTAAACTTTGTGCATAGGTACTTCAAATTCTATTCAGCAAATATTATTTCAACTCATGAAAATTATTTTCCTGACAGAAGAGTAAATTTGAAAAACAAATAATTATAAATTGATCAGACATGTCAATGGAAATTTAATGAAGGAAACTTATGTGAAAATATGTGAAGAGTATGAGTATCTTATTAAGGTAAAATATTTACACAAAAGAAAATTTGTGTCTCTTTGGAAAATTTCACAAGAAAGATAAATTTAATATTGAATTGTATAAATATGCTGTTTTGGAATGCCTTCGCTATTCATTTTAACTTTTTAACTTTTAATTTGGTAATAGTTCTATAATTTACATAGATATGTCTTAGAAGAAGAAAGTTAATATTTATGAAGCATTGCTTGAACATTGAAATATATTTTGACATTAAATTCAATTTCAACCATGATCAAATGAGACATGATGAATTTTGATAAACAGAAAATTTGAAGGGAGAAAAATCTTAAAATTTAATCTTTTATTAGGGATTTATTCTCAAGTGGTGGAAAGGTATACCTAGCAGAAATAGTATTATCATTGCATATCAATTAATTTAATTATTGCTTTGTGAAATCAAGTAAAGGATATACCAGGAAATTTTAAGAGCAGATTTAATCATATATAAAGTAACCTGTTTGAATGATCTTTTGTTTTCCTATCTTATACTTTGATATATTTAGACAAATTTCCAATTTATCTTTGTAGATAGCAATATTTAATTCATTTCCTAAATTTATACTGTTTATTTAATAGAAATATTAAATTATGTCCAGGAAAAGGAAAATGAGCAGGTAAAGAGATTGATTTTGATGCAAAGAATCAGAAAGATTTACTCTGAACAGAAAGCTATTTGATTATTGTAACTATCTGATTATTTCTTTCCTATTTTGGAGTATTTAATTCACCAAAAATCATATAAATTATCAATAAATAATTAATTAAAAGAATAAAATTTGATTCCATTTTGGCAATTGTTTTGATACTCATATTGTCATCATCTTCTTCACCATCTTTTTACTGAGAAATATTTTCCCCCCATTTTCCCATTCATAATATAAGAGCGATCTGCATTGACTACTAACTACTGTTCCTTCAGCCTTCAAATTATTAACCATTTTGCCATATTCTATCTTTCCTACTGTATTTCTAAAAGTTTAATCCATTCAGCTATTTTGATCAAACTTTGTTTTTCCCATTTTCTTCATGAATTTTCAAAAAAATGTTCTTTAAAATTAATATTTCCATATAGGGGTATATTAATATGACAATGTTTATAATAATAGGTAGCACACTGATCATTGTCATTAATTATTTCAACACTGGTGACAATTATATTTAAATGTTTATGTCTACACACACACACACACACACACACACACACACACACACACACACACACACACACACACACACACACACACACACACACAGATACCTATGTGTATGTTTTTTTTTTCCCACTGGAGAGCTGCATTTTCTTCAATGAATGACATGGAATTGTTTCTAATCAAAACTAAGATATATTGACAACAGATCAGATTCTTAAAACATATGTCCTGCATGAGAGCTGTGTGAAAGGAAGCTTGCTTCCGAATCACATGGTTCTGGGTTCAGTCCCACTGCATGGCAACTTGGGCAAGTGTCTTCTACTATAGCCTCAGGCCAACTAAAGCCTTGTGAGTGGATTTGGTAGATGGAAACTGAAAGATGCCCATCATGTATATATATATATATATATATATATATATATATATATATATATATATATATATATATATATATAGTTGTGTGTGTGTCTGTGTTTGTCCTCCCACCATCGCTTGACAACCGATGTTGGTGTGTTTATGTCCCCATAACTTAGCCGTTTGGCAAAAGAGACTGATAGAATAAGTACTAGTCTTACAAAGAATAAGTTCTGGGGTTTATTTGTTCGACTAAAAGTAGTTCTCTAGCATGGCCACAGTCAAATGATTGAAACAAGCAAAAGAATGAAAGACTAAAAGAAAAGAATACATCTGATTCAAGCAACAAATAACATAATTATTTGATAACTTCCTAGAAGAAACAACTTAGAACTAAAATTTTGTGTTTTAGCCAGAAATTGATCAGCTAGAAATAGAAACCAAATCTCCCTCAAATCACATTTATCATATAAAAAAAAGGGGTTACATTGAACATCGTGGTTCTTGATATACTGCCAGAAAATCTAAACAAAATTAAATGTTCATGCCAGGAAAACTTTTTGTTTGTACATCTGCTTTATCAGTGTTGAGCGAAGATTAAACAGCAATACCAGCAGCTAGTGAACAGCTCAGAAGAATTGTATCAAGACTACTGTAGAATACCTCAAATGACCAAATATAACATGATAGAGTAGAAACACTATATATGCTGTATAGTAGTGAAATGTGAGTTGTGAGTGCAGAGGATATGTGGAGGCTTGAAAGAAATGAAGTCAGTATGCTTCACTGGATGTGCAATGTCAGTATGCATGTGCAATGTCAGTATGCATGTACAACATAATGTAATCGTGTTGAGAAAAAAACTGTGTGTAAGAAGCATCACATGTAGTGTGCGAGAGAAAATACAACAGTGGTATAGTCATGTGATGTGCAGGAAAGAAGACAGCTGCATAAAGAAGAACCAATCTTTCAATTTGGAAAGTATGTGTGTCAGAGGAAGACCCAGGAAGGCATGAGAGAAAATGGTGAAAAGTGATTTAAAGAAGCTGAGCTCCAAAGAGGAGATAACAAAGAACTAAGACAACTGGCAATTTGCTGTGCTTAAGAAGACTCATCCTGCTAAGTAAAATCATAGCCATAAAGGCATTTCATTATGTCCAAGCTTTCTCACCACCTTGCATACAATTTGTTCTTGACAAACCTCTCCCCCACATCCCATGTTCCCAAATCCTCCACATCCACCCAACTTTGCTCACCATTCATTGACCTCCCCACCCCTCTATCTTCCTATCTCCCCAACTGAATCTCTTCTGCACAACATATCCTCTAACCACTCCTCCCATTATACCTGTCTACTCACTACATTCCTTCTGTTCCACTTCCAGCTCCCTTTTGTAATCAACCTATCCAGTCCTTGGTCTCACTTCACTTATATACACCTCTCTATAATTTGAATGATCCCTTCCCTACCCCACCATCAAATCTTCACAGTCTTCTCTCTTTTCTTTCTCTTTCTCTCTCTCTCTTTCTCTTTTACTAAGGTAGCCATGTATCTCCTTTACTGCCAGAAGCCTCTATCTGTCCATTTACTCTAACAGCACTCATCTGGCTCAAAGCCACCTTCCTCAATACTATTTCCCCCACCTCAGCTGAGTGATCTTATCTTGTAAATTATTTGGTGATCTCACTGCTGCTGGTGCCACATAGAAAGTATCCAGTACACTCTGTAAAGTGGTTGGCATAAGGAAGAGCATCAAGCCATAGAAATCTTTTGCCAAACTGCTAAGTTTGGTACAATCTTCTGATTTTCTATCTCCTATCAAACTGTACAACCAATGCCAGTATGGAAAATGGCCAACAAAAGATGATGATGATGATGATGATGATGATGATAGTGGTGACACATGTTCAATGCTTTACATCTACTTAGGGATTCTATGACCACTACTTTTCCATGTTTGCTTAAGTATATTTTTCACTGAGGAGGCCTAAAAATACTAAAACAAATTTGGCATTGTAGATTCATCCTCATAATTGCTGACTGAATTATATTTGCCTTTCCCTTACTTTAATTAATTTTATCTTTCCTTTACAGCAGAATTATTTCTAACTAAATTTGTAATGCTTACTGATAAAATTTGTAAACAATTGCCTTTTATGTGAATGACATCTCCAAGTAATTATCCTTGATGATTTATTCATTAAAATATGTTAATCTTTCAGGCTTATAGTATTGCACATTATCATACATCTACTTTGTGATCTCTAATAACTACTTCAGCAAGTATGGTGAAATCTATGCCTTGCCAAGGAGGTCAAATAAGATGAAAACATATCCAAAGTTATTTCCCATACACAGTAAAATGATTAAAATATATGTAGTCGATGAGTTAATGTTGTCAATTCAAGTTTCTTTGAAATAGATGTTTTGCGCTTGCTGCGTTAAGTATGAGAACATGAACTTAATAATTTAAAAGTTCTTTATCATGGTAAATCTAGTTGCCTAAGTTTTATGTGTAAGAATGAAAACAAGTCTTAAAATAATGGAATTATGATCAACCAATGCAATAATATCTACACTACTTCTGGGAGTATGCTAGAGACTCAGCAAACTTCATTATTAATTTATTGGCACACACTTTTATATAATTCCCAAAACTATAACTGTCTTTCCTTCATAAATAACTATTTTGGCCTTATAGCATGACTAACACAATTTCTTTTATCTGAAGTATTAAAACCAATGATTCTATATGATACAGAAGTAATAAAAGACAGAATGGCCAGGATTTGGTTAATATATTCATCAAAGTTTTGTAAAAGTTTCTGTAGCAGAAGACACATTCTTAGTGAGAGTTGCAGAATGTTAAAGTATTGCAGATCAAAGATAAAGATTAAGGTTCAGATATAATCATAGTAGAGTTGTCAAAGAATATTTAATTCAATACAGCAAGTTAAGATGAGTATAGCTAGAAGTTGATCTGGGAACTTCTGAGAAATACACATTGTGCTGTACTGACAGAAGAGACAAAAGGAAAAAAAATATGAAATGAATGACAGATTTATAGCAATCATGTGTCTGATCATTTTCAGTTAAACTAACACTAATTCTAGATAAAATATGTATTTTCACATCAATAACAAATACATTCATCTAGATTTACAGCAGAAGCACTACTTTGACATTTGTTTTATCAGTTAGTAAGAGTTAGAGGTGCCAGCTTGTCTCTTGTAATTGCTTTCAGTTCTGTTTTTAGTTTGTTTTTGTTTTTTTAATCTTTCTGCTTGTCTACCTACAAGTTTACATAAAAGAACTGAATTATTTATACATATGGATGCAGAACATATTTCAAATCCACAAATAGAACGTAGTCAACATAATCAAAAAATAACATATATACTCAATAGTAATACAATAAGATTAACATGATCATTGGAAGGGATTGTATGATCTCATATTGCTATATTTCTGTGCATCATTCAATAAACTGTTGTTACTATGGATACAGGAGAGGTAAACTGGTGTGATGAAAATTGTGATATGCAATAAAAAATCAGTATAAGAAGAAATGACTCAAACCCCAGCATTTCTGTGTTTATGTAGGAATATGATATCATAGTTAAAATCATCTGTTTTATTGCATTGATATATGTTCTTATTTATTATTGGATGAAATATTCCTGAAACTTTTTCGAATTTTTACATACTGTTTTAAAGTCCATTTAATTTTCAATTTTTATTATTGGTAGAAAACAGGGTCATTTATTAAAGTCTCTGAAGATCACGTTACTCATGTCCCCTCTTAATTGTTTCAAAACATAGAATATCTGGAAAAGCTTCAACTTTTATATTTTGTTGTGAACTTTATACACAAAACAGATAGCATCAATCTTTCTCTACCTCTCTCATGTGTGATACTGAATTTGCAAACATAGCAATCAGCAGCACCACTACTCACTAGATGTTTGCTTTGTATATGGATACAAAATATTTGTTTAGCTTTCCATAAGTTACTGAACATATTTAATAATGTTTTGAGTTAATGGAATACAAATGTTCAGTCTATAAGAATCTAATACCTTCAAATACACACGCACGTACACACACACACACACACACACACACACACACACACACACACACACACACAAATACAAACACACACGCAATCACACACACAAACACACACACTCACACATATATATGACATGAGAGGCATTTGAGGAAATATTGAGTAATTTAGTAAAACAGCTCTAACCAAGCAAAAACCAAATTTATTTACAAAAGAATTTCGGCACATATTTCTCAATAAGCTTTCATATATGATTATTATATGAAACTGCCTACAGCTTCTATGACTCCTTCAATACAGGACTGGAATTTTGCCATGGTTCTTATTCATTTCGCACATCCCCTGGACAAAAGTGGTTTTCAGCATCCAATATTCTGAGGATGATGATTAGTCTCACTTTCAAAAGCACTCCAAACATAATAGTCCAAACATGGTAACTTTGGAGCATGAGGCTACATGTTCGGCGTTACATGATGGTAAAGATTGCTTGACATCCATTCTTGGGTTACGCGAGCTTTGTGAGAAGATGCTGAAACTAGTTGAAATATGCATGGCCTACCACTGTGTACTTCATAACTACTGCCTCCTGTACATCAGCATAGCCATCAAAGTTAATTCTAAGACCTTGCGAAAACATGTGAGGTGGCACGGAATGACCTAAAACCATCACAGTTCCTGGTAACTTAGAATATATCACTCTGGAGATATCAGAAGAATCTGCACATAACCATCTATCATTTTTGCTGTTATACTTTTGGTCTTGGTCAAAGTTTTTCTTATTAGGGTAGAACCAAAGTATGCCATGTTCTTGAGTGTTTCGATCTAGTTAAGTAACCATTTGGTAGAGATCAAAGTTTCCCTGTGTCTTTGCAGACATGAATTGGTCTCTCCACAGTACACACAATTTGTATCATATGTCTTCATGCACCACAATTCTAATGGTCTACTCGGACTCTTGAAATTCTTTACTGATGGCCTCATTGATTTTCTGGGATCATCATCAATGTTTTTAAACCATTTGATGAATTGTAATGTCCTGATAGTGTCCAAACATTTAAAATGTTTTTCTCTTTTGAAACAGTTGAAACATTCTTGCCAAAGGTTTTCAATTCCATTCAAATTTTTTGTGCAATTAAATCTTTTAGACCTATACAGAACAAACTATTCAGTTCCCAATATGAATATTCAAAATATCAACTATTCATAGCTGATTGATAAGATTTGGAAAAAACTTTTAATGTAAAACAATTCACTCAAATATGAATTATACCTCAGCCAGGCATAATCTGCACTTCCTGCTTCTATTGAAGTATGGTTTGCATCTGTCTAGGTTCTTCCACTTTTATGCTATACTCTGTAGTGTACTTTCAAAGTTCAGATGTGCTTAGGTAGGGTTGTGGTATTACATCTCTCTGGGATGTTGAATGAGGACTTGTGGTTAATTAAAGTGGTTCTGAAAGGGCCTTCTATTTCCCCCACATACTTTTGCATGCTTGGTTGTCCATTGGGCCCTGTTGCTGTTACTTCTGCTTCATAAACAACTGCTTCCGTATTGCAGTGGCCATATAGTGGACAAGTTGTGTTACCCCTGCATGAGCATCCTGCCTCAGCTTCGGGCTTGGGTCTACCTACTAAAATCATTTTTACACTGGGTGCACAGCTAAAGGATAATCTCAGGGTATTTCTATTAAATATTTTGTTGAATCTATTGGTTTGGGGTAAGTGCCTATCAATTAAACTAAAGACGATCTCACCCACTCTGGTCTTAGCATATAAAGAGAATAGTGGTGTGAACCACAGTACTTTCCAGTGGTGTTTTCTCTTTTTAGGGCTAGGGTCTGGCATGTAACTAATCTTATCCTTGAAACTGCTGGCAGCCAGAGCCCAGTAGTAGAAGATAGCAGCATCAATGATCTTTTGCTTAAAGACAAGCTGAAGATCCTCCTGCTGAGACCCTTAACCAGGTTCCTGAACACTGTGACTGGATGGCAGGAACCTGTGTTAATGTAAGACAACTTCTGATTTGGTTCCCTAAAGGGCCTATAGGCACCTGATCCCAGGTCCAGGGTCACGTCAATGAAATCTTCCATTTTCAGGCTGGTCTCTATAGTGACTTTCAGTCTGAGGGGGTTCATGGTGCCTGTGAGGTCCTTTCTCAGCTTATCTAGCATGTGGCCATTAGCCCCTTTTGATATTGCCAGCATGTCGTCCCAGTAGAGGCCAAAGCTAGTTGAAAGGAATTTCTTTTTTAGTATATCTAGGATGAAGAAACCAACTACGTCACATACGTCCACACTGTCAAAAGTACTCCTTGCCACGTTGAAAGAGCCTTGACCAAAACATACACCAAGGCACCCATGTACACAAATGCACACACCCCTAGAAGGTAGACACTCCACAAAATAAACTGTTTCCCCCCACCCAACACATACTCCTTCACACAAATTGTATTCCCACATATACACAGACAACACACACATTACACACTACACACTAACATAAACTCCACCCCCATGACTTTATCCTTTACAGAAAGAATTCAGACCAACGAACACAGCTATATACATCTACACCTCCAGAAAAAATTATACATATGACACTGCTAACATATGTCACACACATTGTCCCCATAACAGCACCACATTAATAATACACACTTTTCCCACTTCAAGACATAACTCCCAAACTAATCCCCTGGCTCTGTTCATTCCACCACCTTTTTCACAGCAGCCACTAACTAGCTGTGCTAATTTACCTTCAACCATGAGTGTAAAGTTATATAATCAGTCTGTTACCTAACATTCCATTGTATTCTTTACACGAAATCGATTGGCAAAACCAGCTGTGATGGATATTTAAAATTATACATTTCAGATAATACATATATATATAGATATATATATATACACATACACATATACATATATATATATATATATATATATATATATATATATATAGACATCTATCTATTTATCTATCTATCTATCTATCTATCTATCTCTATATATACATATATACAAATATGCCTATATACATACATATATATATGTGTGTGTGTATGTAGGAGTGGCTGTGTAGTAAGAAACTTGATTCCCAACCACACGGTTCTGGGTTCAGTTCCACTGCATGGCACCTTGGGCTTTGGTTTGGTAGATGGAAACTGAAAGAAGCCCATCATATATATATATATATATATGTATATATATTTTTACATATGTATATATATTTTTACATATGTATGTATGCATTTGTGTGTCTGTGTTTATCCCACCACCACCACTTGACAACCGATGCTAGTGTGTTTACATCCCCATAACTTAGCAGTTCAGTAAAAGAGACCAATAGAATAAGTACTAGGCTTACAAAGAATAAATCCTGGAGTCAGTCTGTTCAATTAAAGGTGGTGTTCCAGCATAGCTGCAGTCAAATTACTGAAACAAATAAAAAAGTAAAAGAATAAAATATGTGTATGTGTTTATTTTCCTACAGAACAGTAACCATAGAGCCATCAATGTTTATGGATGAATCTCAATGGATTTATCAAATCAAATGAGTTCACGGTAGAAGATATTGGCAATAGTGCCATTCTTGCCTTTTGCAAACCACAAAGACATGACTTTGTGTGTGTGTGTGTGTGTGTCTGTGTGTGTGTGTCTGTGTGTGTGTGTGTGTGTGTGTGTGTGTGTGTGTTTTAATCAAACCAAATATTTATTGATGATAGGATTCGATATGTAGAGTCAAATTTATTAACCATACCAGGTTGGTTGGGAGTTCAATTTTTACCTGAAGTGAAGTGTTACAGATGAAACTTTTTAAAGTCCCATTGGACCTAGACGCAGTTATCTGTGTGTGTGTGTGTGTGTGTGTGTGTGTGTGTGTGTGTGTGTATGTGTGTGTGTCTGTGTGTGTTTGTGCTTGTGTTTGTGTGTGTGTTCTGGTTTTAGATTAGGTACCCCATATACTTGCATGTTGTAAAAGATGACTAAGAGGGTAGCAACAGGAAAAATATCTGGCTACAAAATATGTTGTCTCAAAAGACTCATCTGAGCCAATTCAGCACTGAAAATTGATGATAAAACAACGAAAATGATGCTGATAATGATGATGAAGATGATGATGAAAGTTACACATGTGCATCCATGTGCAAGCTCAAACACACACATACACACATACACACTGACTGATTATCATGAATATACCTTATTTAAAACTGTTTTTTAAAAGAATTATATATTCTGTTATGATAGGCTGAAGGAAAATATTCAAAGCATCACTTTATTCAATTTAAAAGTTGAAGAACAAAATATTATATTTTATTCACCAACGAATCCCTAAATAAGCCCATTGTTATCATCATGTGACAACTGTTTTGCTATTGTTATATTTATTCTACTAATCCACTAAGAATTAGGAAAATAACAAAAACTGGATACTTTCAATGAAATCTAGGTATAAAAATAGTATAGGGATGAATTTAGCTAGAAACATTAATTCTTATAATATTTATCATTGCTATTACTATTTTTGTATGTGTATGTGTGTATTTAAATCTTCCGTTACTTTGAAACTACTTAGAGAATTAAGAGGAATAAGATGTAAAAAGCTGCATAAATAGAAATGGAAGTTGTAGACCTATTTTCATTTGTTATCTTTGGAATAAAATATGGTAATAAGATTCCTTAGAATTGTATTTTCCTTGAAGTACTCTACAAATAGACTAACTTGAAAACAAAGTAGTTTAAGACTTATTCTAGAATCAATGCTCAATTATAAGATTTTATTTGTGTTTTTCGATTATTGATTGGTTGAATGGAACCTCTAAATCTATATCCCAAAAGATTTTATTCTGGTTAATATGATTTTGAGGTTTTCTAGAAATTGTTATTCTCTTTAAGTCACCCCAGTAGATTTCTTTGAAAGGTTTGCAACCTGAAATTCTTCTGTCATCTCACTACACACTACAAACATTTCGATTTGAAGTAACAAATTTTATGTAGTCAAAAGATGGCTGATCTATGATACATAGTAGGAATGAAATATTTGCATTGATGCTAATTTTTTTACCACACATATAAAATTACGTCAATATGAATGTACAATTGCAACTAGACAAAAACACCCACCTTTGAAAATTGTCACATATGACCATACACACATGAAATAGATTGATTGATCATTTGTTGATACAGTTTTAAATTTTGGATTTTTAAGCTTTATACAATTTATTTATATATATATTTATTTATTTATCTATTTATTTGTTTGTCAAATTAACTTTAAATTCATTTTCTGTAAATGATTAAATAGAATCTATAACAAGTAGAGAAATCTATTCAGAATCCAGAAATATACATCTTTCTGCTAAAGTTATTAAAAGGTTAAGTTCAGTGTATCAATCATTCATCATCATCATCATCTTTGTTTAACGTCTGCCTTACATGCTGGCATGAATTGGATGGTTTGACTGAGGACTGGCAAACTGGGAGGCTGCAAAGTGACTCGGCTATTAGAGCAAGGTCATCAGCATAGAGGAGCTTCCAGGGGCAGCTTGTCTTGAATTCCTCTGTTATTGCCTGGAGGACTATGATGAATGAAAGGGGGCTGAGGACTGATCCTTGGTGAACCCCTGCTTCTACCCAGAATTCTTCACTATACTCATTGCCAACCCTCACCTTACTGACAGCATCCCTGTACATGGCTTGTACAGCTCTTGCCAATCACTCATCTATTCTTAGTTTCCTCATTGACCACCATTGGGGGACTCTGTCGAAGGCTTTCTTCAAGTCAATGAAAGGCAAGTATAGAGGTTTATCTTTAGCTAGGAATTTCTCCTGCAGCTGTCTTACCAGAAATATAGCATCAGTGGTATTTCTCCCTGGCACAAACCGAAACTGCATCTCATCTAAACAAAATCTCTCCCTGATTAGTTGGGTTATGACTCTCTCCATGACTTTCATCACCTTATCCAACAATTTGATACCTCTGTAATTATTCCTATCTAATGTGTCACCTTTACCTTTGTAGCAGTTGACAATGGTGCTGCTACCACAATCATTGGGTATGACTCCTTTATGTATCACCTGGTTAACTCTACAGGTGACTAGACTATATCCTACACTGCCAGATATTTTAAGCATCTCAGCAGTGATTCCTGACGGGCCGGGGGCTTTCCCTGTCTTCATAGCCTTAATTACATTATCTACGAAGGTACTTTCAATTCGAATAGCTGGTTCTTCTGTTGGGTCAACATTTGGCAGACTCCCTTTCTCCCATTCATTTTCTTCATTTAGCAATCTTTCATAGTAGCATCTCGAAGTCTTTCTCTTTGTATCTGGTCCTGAGGAAAATGCCAATCAATTTGATGCAATCCCTAACTCTGGATAAACAGCATCATGAATATATTTTACTTGATATAACTATGTGACATATGGAAACCACCCATTTACTATATAATTTGCAAAAATTTATATTGTACAGTTACCAATCAATATGTGCTTTCAGCAATATTCTTCAGAATCTTTATAGTTCAACTGTGAAAAACCTTTCACTTTCACTCTATTATTGGTTTCACAGTAGAAAAGCTATGTACACTTTACTCCCCCATTTTTTCCTTTTTTTTTTTTTTTGCTTACTTGATTTTTTTGATCTTTTAGCAATGAACTGTAGATTGCCCTTCTATCCCACTATTTGATCCTCCTTATCCATAAATTTACAGTGTCAGCTACAACTTATTCAACGTATAATATACAAGTAATTATTCTTGTTGTGCTGATTTCATTTGTTGACTTTCAAAAGGAAAAACTAGTAAGTGAAAGACAGGAACAAGCCTTATTACAGATAAAATAATAAAATATACAACAATTTTCCTCATACAGTTAATGTCATTCTATATATTAGATCTAAATACAGAACACCCTTGTTGAAATGTACTGCATTCAGTCATGTAGCAGACAAATTGGACAAAATCCCAGTTAACACTTTGTCATTCAGATCTCTGTCAAATGTAATGCGTATTTATTTACATTGCTTCGAATTAATCATATATTATCTCGTAGCTGTGAAATTTTAATGATGTGGTTGTTTATTTTTTTGAATGACATCATGGGGTAGACGTGAAAGGCTGGATCTGACGAGTTTGAACATAAAATAGGTAGAATATTTGTGCTTGATATGACTGGTTTAAATGCTAAAGAGTTAAGAGAGTAACTGACGGTGTTAACATTCATGCCATCTTTGAGTATCAGTATTCTACTGCCAAGCAATTTTTGTTGAAATTTCAGTGATAATCCTTTTTGTTTTTCATTTGTTTCAGTTATTGGACTGAGGCTATGCAGAAATGTTGCATTGAAAGGTTTAGTCAGACAAATCCTTACAAGCTCTTACTTTTCAAGTTTGGTATATATGCTATTAATATCTCAACACCAAATGGCTACGTTACAGGGAGAAATGTAGACACAAAGACACACACATATATATAGTAAATCCCCAAAAAGAAGAACATACACAAAAAAACACAACAACATGAGGACATGCTACATGTAATGCATTAGCAGAACCTACCAGAGATATACCAGGAGTGTGAATATAGCCATATCCCAAGTTTGTAAATATATCAGATTAGCCAGTACATCTTTCAAACGTCCCTTCCGCAACCACCAATCATCCTTCAAAGTCTCAAAAAGACAGTTTGTCACGTCCCTGACCCACCATGTGTGGCACCTCAAAGATCAAGGGACTCCATGTAGTATCAGGTAGAAAATAATAGCTCATCCAGGCCCATACATTAATGGGAGTGACCATTGCAAAATCTGCATCACGGAGAGAACCAAAATTCTTAAGGACTATATTAAACCTGGCGCATTAAATAGACGTAAAGAAGTTTTCTCTAAATGTGTCCACTTCAAGTGCTACCTACTGGAAAATTGGATCTCTCCATTTGCTGGTTAAGTTTTTTTGGGTCTGTAAGAGTTGTTTTATATTCTAGGGAGACAACCCATCCTCATTAACGTGTTCATATGTTAGGCCATAAATTTCAATATCTAAACATTTCCTCACATCTGCATAGTAGAAAGTTAAAATGTTTTTTGTCCTGGTATAGAGTCTGACAAGCTGTCCACAAGGGTTTGGCTTTTGTGGATACGAAACCTTTGGTAACATATATACATATATACGTTTCAATGTTTATATATATATATATATATATATATATATATATATATATATATATATATATATATATATATATATATATACTTGGAAGAGGATGCATGGCGTTCAATCATATAATAATATAAATATTATATATATATGCATATATGCATACGTATATGTACATACTTACATCTATACACATATATATATATGCATACATGGGCACAGGACGTCACGAAACGTGTACAAGAAAAAAGTATGAAGCACAAGTACATGGAATATGAACTATTCTTTTGAACAATAAAAGGCACAAATGAAAACAAAACAAATAACATAAAGAATGACACTTCATCAGTTGACGTCCTGTGCCCACATATTCATATATATATATATATACATATATACATATAGATGTATGTACATATACGTATGTATATATGCATATATATATATATACGAAATCGAACCAAATTCGACGACTGGCACTCATGCCAACGTCTCCTTCATTGGACACTAAACTCGGCTTGCAAAGACCTGTTGGGAAAAATGAAATCGAAATCGTGATGGCACCTATACTAGTGGAGCACTAAGAGCACTGTCCGATTGTGATCGTTGCCAGAGCAGCTGTCTAGCATCCGTGCCAGTGGCATGTAAATAGCACTTCATGAACGTGATTGTTACCAGCGTCGCATTCCTGGCACTTGTGCTGGTGGCACGTGAAAAGACATTTGAGTGAGGTCATTGCCAGTGCCGCTGGACTGGCTCCTGTGCAGGTGGCACATAAAGTACACCATTTTGAGCGTGGTCATTGCCAGTACTGCCTGACTGGCCTTCATGCCGGTGGCACGTAAAAGCGCCCACTACACTCTCAGAGTGGTTGGTGTTAGGGAGGGCATCCAGCTGTAGAAACTCTGCCAAATCAGATTGGAGCCTGGTGTAGCCATCTGGTTCACTAGTCCTCAGTCAAATCGTCCAACCCATGCTAGCATAGAAAGCAGATGTTAAACGATGATGACGATGATGATGATGATATATATATATATATATATATACACACACACACACACATGTACATACAGACATACACATACATACACACACACATGCAAACACACACATATAAACACACACATAAACGTGTGTGTTAGTGCTCATGCATATGCATGTGTGTGTGTGTGAACATATTTGTATAAGTTGAAAAGAATTGAAATAAACATTGAGAAAGCCGTTTTATGAATAAATATATGCTTCATGTAGAAACAGTTTATCTTTCTGTAATATTTTCAATCATCTTGAATGAGATGGAAAATATTTATTGTATTTATTATATTCTACCAATTCCTCTGCTATAAAATGCAAACAGAATTCTTAAACTATGTAGTACATTTTAAAATCGGTTTTATTAAGTGTCAATTTTGAAACTGTGTACAATTGTCTCATCACCTCTGCAAGAACGCAATGAATTAAAAAAAGCAGCCTACACTTCTAAATGTTAACATGACACCAAAATGTTTAAGTGTCAAATATTCCACAAACCAAAACGTCCATCTTTCTATCAATTCATTATTTTTTTAGTAGTTTTATTTTTATTATGTGCCTTTCGCAGGAAAACTGAAAGCTGAGAGCTGTTGAATTTTCTAACTTAATTTTTTTTTATTTTTCAATCTTGTTGAAGGTACTCACTGTTGGACATGTGCAGTGCTTAACAGTGATATTTTCTGTATGCTGAGCATGCATAAGTCATGGGGCTTTTTGGTTATGTATTTGTCTGCATTTTAAAATTTTTTTCTGAGGCACTTATTATTATAGAAATTATTTCTGTTTCAATCCCCATATTCTGATTTTCTCTACTTCTAGAGGTTTACTTTTGGATACTTTCCATCTTTTTTTAATATTTAATAATATATTGTCATCTATTGGAATTCATACATTATCAGGAGACATTTTTATTCCTGGTGCTCATTGACAATAATATCTGGCAATTTTCCTTAATCTGCTAGTGTATTTGAATTGGCATGTCCCAGAGTATTACCACACGATCATTATATGAGACTTTTTATAGCATGTGTTTTACAGTCATTTTTCCGTTAGTATTTATTAATCATTGCATAATTTCTAAGGTATGAATCCCCAATGATTCTTTCATGTCTTGACTAAAACTGAATAGGCAGAAATAATGTGAATGACCGCTTCTTTGCAATTGTCACGTATTCATCAATTATGTTTTATATTCTGCTTCATTATATGGTTTTGGCAGCTTCTACTGTGAAACCATTTGTCTTGTTGCAATTTTAATTTTTAGCTTCATTTCTATGGCTCAATGGCCTTCCTAACCCCAGCTAATTTACTGAGTGTTCTGATGGGTTTTTTTTTCATGGTACCAGCACGTGTTAGGTCTTGTCCTCAACAACATTAAAGGCCCTTAAAGCCTCAAACTTTACAGAGTTTACTAAGTGCATTCTTCATGGGATCAGTACTGAAGAGATACCCATGTCTTCAATATGACCAAAGCATCCCACATCTTCATTTCTCGGTTTGATTGCCAGCCTTTTTCTGGAGTAAGAACCATAAGTAATAGAGGCATGAATGATAATGATAAGAGGGAGCATCATCATCATCATCATCTTCATTATTATTATTATTATCATTAATATTATCATTATCATCTCTTTATCACAGGTTTTGTTGGAGCTCCTGGAGTCTTGCATGTTTAGCATGCTTACTACCTGCAGCCTATAGTACCATGCTATTCGCTCTTTTCAGCTATCTAATACTTTCCTGATTATTCTGCCTGTGTGAAGGAGGCAAACCATTTGTAACTGTTCTACTGGGAACTCTATTCCAATTTCCTTTATATTCCCCTTGATGCCTTCTGATACTGCTCCTAATGACCCAACAATAATTGGCACTATCTTCATCTTCTTCATTTCCATAACTGGTCTGTTTTGTACTTAAGAGGGTTGTATCTATATATCTTTTTGCCTTCCTTCTTGACTATTCATGGGTCAAAGGGGTATGCAACATCAACTATATAGAATATGTGGTGCAATTTGTCCATCACCATTAGGTCCTGCCTGTTATCCTTTAGCAACTGATCTGTTTGGATTGGGAAATCCCAGAGGATTTTGCTGACTCTGCCACTCTCTGTAGCTTGTGCTGATACCACATCTTGCCTCTCTCTAACCTCCACTGTTTGCAGTTTCCAATGTAGCACTTTCGCTATCTAGTTATGTTACCACAACTTGTAGTAGTTTTGGGCAAGTCTAGGGCATTCGTTCGTGTTACAGGCAATGGTTTCATCCACTCTATTGTAGATACGACACAGCAGAGACACTTGCTCGTTCCTAAGGTTGTGCCTCCAATTCATGGCCAAAGCTTCATCTTGCACTTCCAGTATAGTGCTCTCAGTCTCTTTTATTTGTGTACCTTTCATCAGCCAATCCCACCTATTTTTACAGCAACTTTTATTGTGGCTACATGGAACTGATTGTGTAGTCCCTTCTTGCGTAATTCTTCTTCATGTCCTTTTTGTACTTCTTCCTGTGTTTTACCTTTTCTCCCTGCTTTCAATACTTCCTTGTTCCTAACTGTCACTAGCAAGGTTTCCTTGCTTTAAGCTAGGTATCTCATTAAGCTCTCAAGTTCAATACACATGCAGTCTTCCACACTTATCAGTCCCCTTCTTCCATTTGCTCTCTTCATGTACGGGCAATCAGTGTCTACTCATGGATGATGGTCTCCATGGATCATTAGGAGCTTTCTTGACATCCTATCCATCTCTTTTTATCCCTCCTCTGTCCACTTCAGGATTCCAGTGCCATAACAAACTACTGCAACTGCACACAAGTTTATTGTTGAAATTATGATTCTGGGATTCAGTTTTGAAATAATATTTTTCTCACTCACCGCAGGTATTCTCTTTTTGTCTTTTTCCTTCATGTCATGGTTCTTGATCCCATCTGCCTCAAGTATTCCCAGGTATTTATACCTGGATTGAGGTTGAATTGCCTTCATCATTTCACCACTTGGTATCCATATGCCTTCTGTCCTGACAAGCGTTCCTCATCTTATCACTATTGTAGTACATTTTGAGAGTCCATCTTAATATCTTGGAGAAAATCTGTACAGGCTGGACTAAGCTGTCCAGTTCTGCCTCAGTTTTTGTCAATAGCTTCAGGTCGTCCATGAATAGCAAGTGTATTTAATATTCTGTTACCTCTTCCTAGATCATACTCCAGCTTTGTTTTCTGTAGTATTTCACTCAAGGGGATCATTCCCAGCATGAATATTCCTCTCTTGATTTTCATCTCTCTTAGCACTTGCTTCCCTCTGCCAATTTCATTCTCCGGTATTTCATGCTACTCTGTATAAGGCTTCTCATATTCTCTGCTCCTCCATACATTTCCATCGTTCTTATTATCCAGGAGTGTTGTATCATATTGTATGCTTTGCAATAGTCAACCCATGCCATGCTTGGTTTTGTATATCTTTTCTTATAGTTCCTGATAATTCAATTATCAAATAAGAACTTATCCTTCGTATCTCAGCTCCTTTTTCGGCACCCTTTCTGTTCAATGGGTAGCAGCCCACATTTTTCCAAGTATCTTTACAGTTCACTGGCCAAAGCACCTGACATTAGTTACCACATTAGTGGAAGGCATGTTATTGGTTGAAAGTCGGATGCAGCATCTCCTTGTTCAGGATCCTTGGAACATAACAAGGTCTTTCCCTTTGTCATCCAGCTGGGTACTGCACTTTCCAGCAAACACTCATCTAGCTGTTGTGCTATCCTTTCATGAAGCCCTGTCAGCTTCTTCATCCCATAACTTTGGACCCATCTGGTTCTGGGCTCTTCTAATTTGGGAATTTTCTTAACTGCTTTTTTATCATTTCTGTAGTTATCTTTATGTCTCCTTGGACTTCTATAATTGTTAACCTATATTGGATATCATGCAGCCATTCTGCTTCAACATTATGTTCTACAGATTGGTCCCAGATCCCTCTCCAGAATGCCTTGCTTTTCTCTGCATCTGCTTTCATTGTTATGTGTATTTGTCCATCTAGTTCCTGAAACAGCTTCTTCTCATTTGCTTCAAACAATGTTTTGCTTGAACTGTTTTTTTCTATTGTCGTATCTTTTCAGTTTTGCTTTGATTGCTACTACTCTTTGTTTCAATTCTTCCAATATCACATCATAACCTTTATTGCTTATTGCATATGTTTTTTCCAGCATTATTCTTATGCTTTCATTCTGCAATTCTTCTCTTCTCAATCTATCAACTTATCCTAACAGTCTTTTTAACTTTGTTTCTCACAAATTCATCTACACCAGTATGGTTCTTTACATTTAATTTGTTCTTTTCTTTTGTATTCAACTCTGTCTGCAGCAACCATAGCTGCAACCCAAATAATCTTGTTAGTTTCAACTATATTTCTTGTCTGGAATAGCCCAAGAACTGAATCTATCTTTCACTTTCAATCTTGAGCTTGTGTCAATCAGTGTACCTCAGGTCGTGAGGTGCTTGATCTTGGTCTTCTCTAATATAATGGCACAGTGTTCTCACTATTCCTTGCTGGTCATCATCGTATTCTTGTGATATAGCTCTTCCTATTACTTCTGCTTTATTTGCTGAGAATGCATTTACATTTACGCTTTGCTTTACTTTTTCAATGCCACCTTTCTTTTTTTCTGTTCTCACTGGGCACATTATCTGTTGGTGAAGTATTTTTTCTATCTTCTTTTTTTCTCTTCTATTTCTATGTTTGTTGACCATCCTTTTGTTCTTATTGCTCTTGCCTGTTTGGCTAACTGTTGTTCACTTATTTCGAAGAGTCCTATCTCATTCCATTTTGCTTTCATTCGTTGTTGGAATTCCCTTCTGCTGAGTTCACTCCTGATCCAGCATTCAATTACCATTCGGCTTGTCTCCTTATTCCACCTTCTCTTCTCTGTCTCTGACTTTGTGTACAAACATTCTCTGGATGATGACCAGGCTTGTGACTGCTCAATCACAGTGCACCTGCCAGGCAAAAGGCTTTCACCTTTGGTTCCATTCTCATTAACACCAATATTTGATACATTTGTATTAAATTTTTTCACTCAACATTGAGGTGTGTGTTTTAAGGTTAGCCACAAAGAGGTATTTTTACCAAGACACCATTTCTGGTAAGATTGTTAACCAAGATAGCAGAGTTCATACAACCCATAAGTTATTATTGTTATTATTATTATTATTATTATTATTATTATTATTATTATTATTATTATTATTATTATTATTATTATTTTATGTTTGACTTTTGTTTTGCATTTGTACAAGTTGGATCCAAGTCTCACCCAGAGACCTCAAGAGACAACAAGTTAGAAGTTCATGTAGGTGTTATGCCTAGGGTACCATATATTTATTATTATTATTATTATTATTATTATTATTATTATTATTATTATTATTATTATTATTATTATTATTATTATTATTAAGGCAGTGACCTGGCAGAACTGTTAGCATGGACAAAATGCTATTAAGCATTTTGTCTGAGTTCAAATTCCACTGGGATCAATTTTCATCCTTCACAATCGATGAAATAAGTACCAGATGGGCACTGAGGTTGCTGTAATTGACTACTACCTTCCCTCCAAATTTCATGCCTTGTACCTATATGAGAAAATATTATTATTATTGTTATTGCTGTTGTTGTTGTTGTTGTTGTTATTTATTAGTTCTTTGTGTTAGCTGTATTTCATTGTTACTCAATATTCAAAAGTATTCCTGTCCAACTGTATTGTTTTCCTCTCATGTTAAAATGAACACTCACACACACATAAACACACACACACACACATACACACACATATGTAAGTATGTATACAAAGGGTTGCTGAAAAGTTCCTGGTTTTAAGGGTATCACAAAAGCCTGGCTGGAAGCCCAACAATTTGAGTTCTTTTTACAAAGCTTAGAAAAACTGAAGGGCCACCGCAATAAGAGTGTGAATCTGAGTGGGGAATATGTTGAATAAAATCATAATTAACTGATCTTCCTGTATTTTCTTTTACCCAAAGCAAGGAACTTTTCAGCAGCTTTTCAGATATGAATGTAGACTCTTTTACTCTTTTACCTGTTTCAGTCATTTGACTGTGGCCATGCTGGAGCACCACTTTTAGTCGAGCAAATTGACCCCAGGACTTATTCTTTGTAAGCCTAGTACTTATTCTATCAGTATCTTTTGCCGAACCGCTAAGTTATGGGGACGTAAACACTCCAGTATCGGTTGTCAAGCGATGTTGGGGTAGGACAAACACAGACACACAAGCATATATACACACATACATATATATACATATATACGACAGGCTTCTTTCAGTTTCCGTCTACCAAATCTACTCACAAGGTTTTGATCAGCCCAAAGCTATAGTAGAAGACACTTGCCCAAGGTGCCACACAGTGGGACTGAACCCGGAACCATGTGGTTGGTAAGCAAGCTACTTACCACACAGCCACTCAATGTGTGTGTGTGTTTCCATTTATTTACCAAATTTTGCAAACAAGCTTATGGGAGAAAATACCTACCCAAAATGCTGTATAGTAGAACTGAACTCTGAACTATATTCATACATCAATTATTCCAACAATGTTTTTTAATTCTTTTTTAAATTTGCTCAATTTCACTAATGAGTTTACAATTCGTATCAGCCAAACTATATATTTACTTATTTCTCTTCAATAATATGTATTCACTGCCTAAGTTTCATTGCATTATAAATTGTAACAATACAACACAGCAATGTTAACAGATCTCTGAACTTTGTTTACTGTCTTTTCATAATAAGTATTCTTACTTTACACAATTCGTCCCATCACTAATTATGCTACATAGTATCTTATTACAACTAATTGTTTGTATTGGTTGGTAGCCAAATATAATAATAATAATAATGATAATAATAATAATAATAATAATAATAATAATAATAATAATAATAATAATAATAATAATAATAATAATGACAGCAATAATAATTGGAGTATTGTCAAAAGCATTGTCTAAGATGACAAATGTCAAACTGTAATTGTCTTATCAAAAACATAGAGAATATAGTTCTAAATCTTGCTATAAGTCTTAACATTGCTCTAGACTAACCTAACAATATTCTAGACAACTAAAATCTAATCTTTACTCTTGTAATATTTGACATTGATGTAACTATTATTATTTTGTGTATATATAAAATGTTTCCTATTCTTGTATGCAATCTTGCATATTCTTTGAGTTATTTCTCAAATCATCTAAGCAACAAGGTGACTCCATGAATGAACAACCAACAATATCTTTGACTGAGTGTGCAAGTATAGGTAGACTTTATCCATGACCCTGTTTAAAATCACTACGAATTCCTTGAGTGCTTTTGACAAAGTTGACTTTGTGGTAAGCTTCTGGGCTAGATCTCCGGTCTGAGGGTAGCATCCTCTCTTTTTTCCTTCCTCATACCTCTTGAAGAAACACCCAAAAATAGCTCTGAACCCTCTAACATATTCACCATTTCAGTAAATTGTTCATATGAATCTCTTCACTCACACAAATAATGTGATAATTAATTCAACAGGCAAAAACTATAAGGATGGGAGAGGAAGCAACGAAAGTGTAAGGACAGTTTAGAGAAACTATTTTTATCTGAATGCCTTCTGAAGCTAAACACTTGTGGATTGATTTCAGTTTTCAATTATCTGATCTGGGATTGATTAAAATAATACCAGTAATATACTGTGAATAATTAACTATATCTACTGTTTTGAAAAGTGGCCTTCTGCTTACCAAAAATAAAATCAATAAAAAGTCACCATTCTTTCAGTTTGATTCTTTCCTTCAATAACTTCCATTTAATTCTTTATTACAGTTTACGCTGTTTTCTGGCATTAAAGATATGAGAACTTATGATGACATATAGCTTTCAGCCTCTTCTAATAGAATCAAGTGTGTTATTATGAAGTGCTTACAATCTATAAAATGCATAGAAGTGTGGTGCCATAGATTATATGTAATGGTATATTGCTTGATATCAAGCATTATTTGCATATAAAAGAGAAATGCATCCCATTTATCAAAAATCTTCTTCACCAATATCCCTTTAGAGAGAGGATAAAAGCAATCCAAGAATGTACCGTTATGTTTACACTTCATACCTATATCATTCAAAAAGATTTTATGTCAAATTTTATGGAGTACAAGACGAGAATGAATATATGTGATATGAAAACTACTTTATGGTGATGTTCTGAATCAAATTACAAGCAATTCTATTCACACATAGATCCAAACAGATTTATATCCAAATCAAATGAGATCTAAACCTGACCAATATATTTTTAAGTATTTTTTTAAAGTAAACTTCTTGGTATATTTCAACACTAACATAGATTGGATTAGGTTTGTAGTGTGGATATATGTTTAGAAATGCTGCATGTATCTTATTAGAAGAATTCTTACAGAGAAGAATAAATTTAGGAACTATGTATTTATTACAAAAAATATATTTTATTCACTGGTTTGCGATGAAACATAATCAAAATGTAGAAACTAATTGAATGAAATAATCTATGCAATAAAGTTCAGAAATGTAGAAATAACAGCTGAATAGTGGTTTTTAGTAATAGTAGCATAGAGAAATAGATAGACATAGCAACGACATGAATGGCTCTGAGTCTAATCGACAAAGAAGCAAAGAGCAGGACAAGCAAACTGTTTTTATTAATGGAATGCTAGACATTCTAGAAACTTCCAAGAGAAACGCGAAGCTTCTTGAATAATTAAGTATTACTTCTCATGAAATATAATCTTCTGAGAAACTTACTAAAGGGAGATTACTCTATAGCACTTCTTGCAAGATTATATCATTCAACTATTTTAGCTATAGATGACAAACTACTACCTGTTGTTTGACAGGGAAAATACAGAAGAGTGCTGCCGGTGCATTTATTCATATCTAAATGCTATTTATAATGTGGGTTTGCAAATTATATTGCATGACTTATGTAAAAATAATAATAGGGAGTTAAAAAGTAAAACTTAATCTAGTCATCAGAATGTTATGTTAACTATCAATAAATAAAGAATGATGTACATGAGTGTGAAGGAGGAAAGAGTTGTGAAATATAAATAAGGACATAGATTTGACCATGATCTTACAAAATTGATTCAGCTGGATAAAGAAAGATCGACATGAAGTACAAATAAGAACATAACTTTGAGCATAATACTGGAAAACAGATACATGTATTAATGGTAAAGCATCACAACTGACATTTCCACAGAGAGTTTGGTACTCATTTCTGGCAGCTAGCTGATTTGAAGCAATGGAGAATAAAATGTTCTGCCAACAAATGCAACAGAAGTATTGCATTACATTTGAACTTATGACCATGATTGAACAGAATAATATCTCATGGATTATTTTACCTGAATATTTTACAGATTATGAATAGAATAATTTCATTTTGATAAAGAACTTAGCAAAATAAAAATGCTGCATTATTTTTGTTCCTTAAACAATTATGTTTAATATTTACTGACAGAGAAATGCAGTAAGCTGGCAGAAATGTTAGCATGCCAGGCAAAATACTTAGCATTATTTCGTCTGTGTTTACATATTGCATTTAAGTTCCACCAAGGTTGATTTTGCTTTTTATCGTTTTGGGCTCTGTAAAATAAGTCCCACTTGAACACTGGAGTGATGTAATTGACTTACCCAAAATTGCTGGCCTTGTGCTGAAATTTGAAACTAATATTTACTGATGGGGAAATATTAAGAGATTTTGAGATATAATTACTTGTGTTGAAAACAGCTGAAACTTGTATATATATATATATATATATATATATATATGTGTGTGTGTGTGTGTGTGTGTGAAATGATCTAATTATAAATCTCACAGAGAGACTAAAGCAGCAGTGTTACGTTAAAGCAGTTGTATACTGTCAACCTAATGTGACAATCCCAATAAAGGAATCATACTGCTGCTATTTAGTCCTAGGAAATATATATATATATATATATATATATATATATATATATATACTAGAAATATATATATTTGTGAGAGGTTGACAGGCATCTTCAGCCAGCTGGTCATGCTACTTCAGGCTGATGACGAGCAAAAACTCAGAAACATGTCTCTGGATACAGGCTAGGCTGGGTGGAAGTGCTTGTCTCCCCCTCACAAACATAAGGATACAAGAAATGTGTCAAGGCCGACAGGAAGCGGTCCAGCTTCCAAGGGCTAAATAGCAGCAGTATGATTTCCTTATTGGGACTGTCACATTAAGTTGACAGTATACAACTGCTTTATATATAAGTGCTAACCAACACCCTCTCAACATAAACTGGTGAAAAACCATAAGTAATACCAACCTGCCAACTAACTAAACCTTACCAACTACTTACATTGTTTTGTTAATCCTTAAATACCAATCCCCTAAATGTTAACATGCCAAGTGCTACACCTAATTACAAAGATTAAAACACTGGACTGAAGATTTAACCTTCACATCTTCAAAACAAAAAGTAAATATCTCATTAATATCTAAATAAAACTAATGACAACCTAACCAAGTGGCAAACCTGCTGACAAACAACCTAACTGCATTCTTTTGTGAAACCTTTTGACTAAAGAAGACACACCTAAACATATGCATCTAATTGCAAAACTCTACAAGCATGAATAAATTCTAGCAATTAGAGCTTCCCCAAATTTAGTCAATAAAAATTCTCCATACCATCTTGCTACAACCTACCATACAATATGATTACCATTCAACAGAATTCAGGTCATGTTAGAAAATTTTAACTTAACACAGAGTTTATAAAGCCAAGATAAACTTGAATGAATTACAGAATAATGATGGCATAACTCGCTGAAACTTTGAAGTCACTGTCAATAATATTCTTACTAAAGAATAATAAATTTGTACTTTATCAGATGTATTGAGTAATTCTTGAACTTAATGTAAAACTGTTTTATTATAACATTAGATGAGATATTATTGAGGCATTGTTTTGCAACTCCCTACCCTTCCTAGGTAACTTTTATCTATTTTTATTTGCAAATAAGAGGTCTCTTATGTCATATGTTGTTGAAGATGCATAGTTGCCTTACAAACAAATGATATTACCACATGTAGCTTGCAGTATGTGGAGAAATACTAGCATACACAAACATGCATGCACACACACACACACACACACACACACACACACACACACACGCACACACACACACACACACACACAAATAATGGTCTTCTTTCATTTTCCATTTATGAAATTCACTCACAAGGCTTTGCTCAACCCAGTTGTATAATAGAATATACTTGCCTAAGGTGCCATACAATAGGACAGAACTCAAAACCATGTAGTTTGGAAGCAAGCTCTTATACATATAGCCATGCTTATGCCTACATCCTACATACATACATACATATAAACATACACACACCTTTGTATATACATTCATACATACACATATATATATAAAGTTATGTGTATGTATAACCTTTAAATATACACACACACACACACATATATATACATACATACATACACACACACATGTATATATAAAGTTATGTGTATATGTAATCTTTATGTATATATATGTATATATATATATATATGTATATATATATATAGTATATCATCATATATAAATAGGAATATGTAAGTGAGTGCATGTGTGTGTATGCATAGGAGAATGCATGAAAACAAAGCAAGCATGTAAATATATACGTAAAGAGAGAGAGCCTGTAATATAATTCGATATATGAAAGGTGAAAAAGAAAAGAAAATTAAATGGAATGACACTGAGTGAAACAAACGGAAATAAATTTGTTTAGAAAAGAATTGACATGTAATTATGCTTATGAAGAGAAACATGGGACATATTATTAATATTGTTTAGAAGCTGAATCACCAGTATTGCTCTTGTCATTACTTTTGTTTTATTTATATAGACACAGCATGCATATAATTAAATTTATGAAGGGAGAAAATGACATGTAATTAAATTTGGTTAAAGTTCTCTATTTTTTTAAATATTTTTCAGCATATTTGTGGCAGGAAAGAGCCCACTTGTTCATTGTAAGATCAAAATATAATCATATCTTGCAGTGCAAGGAGTTGCCATGCAAATGTTGAGAAAACGAATTAACGTACAATTATAGTTGGTGGATAAGCGAACTTCTGTTATTAATTGTATGCAAAGCTGTAGTCATATACTGGTTTTGAAGAAAAGCAATTGATGACGAATTGAACCATTATGCCATTCTAAAAGTCTCTAATGGTCTGGAATAATTATAAATAATGTAGGAGGCTACTGGTGTATATTAATGATAGGTTATTGAAGTAGTTAACTGAATTTATGATAGAAAAAGGAGGAGATTGTAAGAAAGGCGATTTTATATAATTTGGAAAAAGTAGACAGTGAAAAGGAATGTGAGGAAATATAATGCAATTTAGATGTCATAATCATCATCATCGTCATCCTCAAACACACTTATGCCTTCTTTACCATGCATATGTCAAATACTCTACCATGAGTTTAAAATGGCAGACAAGGCCAATATATTGAGATTTTCTCTCGAGCCTAAAGTTCCTTCCCATTATTCATTTTATTTGCTATAATTTAGCTGAAAATAGATGCTTCGACAAAGACTGAGAGACCTTTACTTATAACCCATAAATATTGAGTGATTAGTAACCATATGCCTTGATTGTAGAAAGTCTCATACCATCTAAGAGATCACTTGTTAAATAATGCTTTTTACAATCTTCCATTTCAATTCTAGCATAGGTCAGCAAGTTGCAAATTAAGCATGCTTCAAGTATCATTTAATACCTTATACCTTTTGTAATTTAATTAGTTTGAAGGTTAGATGAAATGTAAATACACTAATAATACTGTCATTAGAAATGGTTTCTACTAATTTGAAGAAGTCAACCTGAAATATAAATCAGTGTATTAAAGGATACAGAATAAACCAAAATAGAGCTGTGCAAACAGATACAACAATACCATCTATTCATTGCCTGGGCTTCATAGTTATATATTACAATACATCTAAAGTATCAGAATACAATCCAAATCTTGCATACAAAGATAACCAGTCATTCTGATCAATCCCAATGAAGTGTAACCTCTCTAACCATGCCAACTACCCACCTATTGTTCTCTGATTAAACATTTAAAGTGAGATAGACAGTCATAAATAAGATATTCTTCAATAAATATTTTTCCTACCCAGTGACCACTAGATTTCATAGAGACCCCAACCACCAAGGGTATTACTATATTATTGTGTCGCAATGTGTGTCATTATATCACCTTTAGTATTTCAGATTTCGTCTGTGTCTTCCAGAGTATTCCATCTCTACATTTATATTTTAACCCTTTTAATACTAACCCACCCAAAACAGTGCTCATTATATGATACAAAAAACTGCTGTTTTAAAGCAATCTGAATTAAAAACCTTCCATCAAAATTTCATGTTAAATTATGCTCCAAACATCAGTTTAACTATGACAAGTTATTTTACCAAATATTCCATCATTTTCAAAATTAAATAAAGCAAATTTCTTGAGAAATTTGATAACAAAAGTGTACTCCTAATCAAATTACATTATCTTTAACTTCTGAATTTTCTGCACATTATTACCCACACAGAATGTGAGCTCATCAGTGGAATTGAATAACATGTATGAACATGGATCTCAAAATAACCTTCAGTGGGAAGGGAGAGTTCAAAATAATACCTCATTCAATTGCTACAAAATGTTGTTAATGCATATATCAAGAAAATACTCTAACTGCTCATATGGTTTTTTGAATTGTAAACACTAAATTTTTATTCATTTTTATTCATTAATACCAACTGGCAACAAGGTGGCAAGCTGGAAGAATCGTTAACATGCCAGGCAAAATGCTTAGCTGCATTTTGCCCATCTTTGCATTCTGAGTTCAAATTCTAGTGAGGTTGACTTTGCCTTTCATCCTTTTGAGGTTGATAAAATATGTACCAGTTGAGCACTGGGGTCGATGTAATTGACTTAACCCCTCCCTTGAAATTTCTGGTCTTGTGCCAAAAAGTTGAAACTAATATTAACTGTTGTCAAGGCTTTGTGTCTATGTCTGTGATCAACAATATATATGAAAGCAGTGAATAGATGGCAAGCTCTTTGGGGAACTGAGTCTGCAACAAGCTAATCTTAATTTTAAATTGTATGCAATTCACTTATGCTATTAATGTCTGTGAGAAAGGCATAAGCCACACAAAACACATTACCACATGAACCATACTGTTAGTATCATCAACATCATTATCATCATCACCATTATTGTTAAGGTGGCAAGCTGTCAAAATCTTTAACGTGCCAGACAAAAAGTTTTAGTGTCATTTTGTCTGTCTTTATATTCTGGGTTCAAAATCCACTGAGATCAACTTCGAATTTCATCCTCTTCATGTCAATAAAATAAGTATTATTTGAATACAGGTATTAATGTAATTGACCATCACTCACCCCTAAAATTGCTGGCCTTGCACCAGAATTTGAAACGATTCTAATTATCCTAGGCAGTGAGCTGATAGAATCATTAGCATGTTGAACAAAATACTTAGTAGCATTTTTTTCAAGCTTTACATTCTGAGTTCAAATTCTGCCAAGGTCTACATTGCCTTTCATCTTTTTGTGTTGACCTTATCAAAAGGTCCCTGATTAAGAGTTATTTAAGGCTGTTGAATGAAACAGAGGTGAATTATTCAAACCCCAAAGAATTCCTCTCAACACATGGCCACGATGCTCCCCCACTACTTCTGCTCATGATCAGAAATACAGTTTCATGTTGTTTCTCCTGAGACTGTATGTTTGACCAGAATCTTGCTATCTTCAGCATCTGGCACAGCTTTTTCATCTTCCCCCCCCCCCCATCCAGTTCCTGATAGACTCGTTTCTGATTTTGTTTGAAAAGTCTGTTTAATCTATACTGCTCAGTTCCCTGTTCATATCTCTTTAGTTTATGTGCTAGCTCAACATATTTCTCTTGCTGAACTTCATTTCTTTTTTCCATTCCAGAATATTAATATGTTTTCTGGTCTCATTAATAGACTGCATTATTCTCCTTTTCCACCATCGTTCCTTCGAGTTATGTTGACATTTACCTTTGGCGTTCAAACCTAACTTCCAGGCTAATAAAGATCGAGATTGCATTTATCAGATTGTTGGTATCTGTGATGTTGTCAGTCCTGATAGCACCAGTGATATCATTTATTTTCCTGACCCATTCATTGGGTTTCTTTCTGTCTACTTTTTTAAACCCCATATGAAAGCTCTGTTCACCAGGGGTCCAAATATCAATGATTTAATTTAAAATGGATATCTGTTCCTCGGTTCTCTCATTACTTTTCTGATCAATAATCTCAGCCTCATGCCTATTTTCTTCTTTTAACTCTACTGCCATAGTTTCAGTATCTGCATTCTCTTCTTTCTCCATCTGTTCACTGCCAGTCTTACTACCACTAAGCACCCATCTCTTAAAGCTTTCTATTTTATTATTCCTTCAGAACACAGTGTAGGTAAAAATGCACCGGAGTCTTTAATCATTTGTCAAGTCACAAGGACCTCAGACAGAAAATACTTTCCTTAAGATGTACACTGTGCCCAGTAAAGCTGCTTTTTGCAAGACATCAATCAATGGGATTTCCAGTTGCCTTAAGAAGTTTTGAAGTTTCAATGGGATTGAGCCCAATGCTCCGACCACCACTGGTATCACTTTTACAGTCTTGCCATTTCCACTTTCAATTCGGAGTACTTGTTGACTTTTTCAACTTCTTTACTCACATTGTTATTATTATCATCATCATCATCATCATCATCATCATCATCATCATCAACATCATCATCATCATTATTATTATTATTATTATTATTATTATTATTATTATAGTAGACATCACACAGTATACAATATCGTTAGGTTGATGATTGAAGTTATTGTGTCTACCGGGGGTTTGTACTGTTTGTCAAGTCACAACAAGGGTCTCAGACAGACAGTACTTTACTCAGTATGCATGCAGTTCCAAGTAATTCCAACTTTTGCAATACACCTAGATTGTAGGGTATTTCTAAAGTTTACAGATGTCTTTTTATAACTAAGTATCATTCAATCATTGCAGTCTTTCCACTTTCCATTTCAAATTATCATATCTGACATGCTTCTTTTCTGCTTTTTTTGATACTCTGTCACTACCAGGGCATGTAATATCTACAGTTAAAAAGTTCTTTTTTATTACCTCTTTATTCACAGCCATTTTATCTGGCTTTCAATGAACTGTCATACACTTTTGTGCCTAGTTAGACTAACCTTTCAGTATTGCTCTTGAGGTGGAATGCTCTGTACATTGTGAGTAGTTTTCTTGATTTTCAGTCTAGCATCTGTATCTCCCCACTCCTCTAAGCGATAATACCTGCACTGCACCTTTATAATGCTATTGTCCATGCATTGATTGATTGAAAGTAATTTCTGCCTTTCACATTTGATTGCAGCACCAATTCAAGTCTTTGGAGATACTCTGGTATAATGCTTTTATTCATTTCTTCTTCCATCACTTCGTTCACTTCTAATATGCCCAGGTATCGGTGGGGGGGGGGGTATGATTTGGGTCTGTAATTATCCACAGCATTCTCTTTTGAAGCATCCATCAAACACAGCATTCTCTGTCCCATAGTTATCCTCTCAGGAATCTCTTCATTTCCGTTGATCAGTGCATTAAGCAGCTTGTGCTATTCTTTTATGGTACCCGAACAGCTTCACTGTCCGATAACCCTGAACACCATCAGGTCCAGCTACTTTTCAATTATTCATCTTTATACCACTCTCTGAGTGGTTGGCATTAGGAAGGGCATCCAGCTGTAGAAACTCTGCCAAATTAGATTGGAGCCTGGTGTTGCCATCCGGTTTCACCAGTCCTCAGTCAAATCGTCCAACCCATGCTAGCATGGAAAGCGGACGTTAAACGATGATGATGATGATGATGATGATGATACTTGTCACACATTTTCTTTTTTAATTGTTATTTTGTCTTGTTGTGGATAAGAAATAGACTCCTTCAGATTATGTAACCATTCAGCCTCTGCATTATTCTGTTTGCCCTTATTCCATATCTCACTCCAAAATACGTGAATTCCTTCAGCTTCTCTTAAAACTTTTTTGAGTATGTTTTTCTCAGTTATTTCATTATAAAATTTCTTCTGATCAATTTGGAATTATACATTTTGCCTAAACTGCCTCACTTTTTGATTATAACTCATTATTTTATCTCTCTCTACTAAAATGCACTATTTTAGACATTCAGTTACAAAATTCAGTCTTTTTCTATCAATTCTATATTGTTTCTTCAATCTGTTGTACTTATAACCATGCCTAAGCACACCTTTCCACTTTGTTTCCAATACTGATACATCACCAACAAGCTTATCTATGTTTCTAATATTCCTTTTTTCCACAATGGGTCTTCGTTTTGTGTCTTGTACTGTTTGTTCTTTGAGGGATTGTTTTACATGTAGCCAGTCCTCAAATATGTGCAGCCTCTCTTCCCAATAGATTTTATTTGGTGAAAATTTTTTAATTAATACATTTTATCATTACATTTAAAAATTTAATGCATATAAATTACTCAGTAATGATTCCAAAAGTAAGTATATTGGATAAGCTCCCTGTTCTGATAGCAATGCCAAGCTAGCTGGGTCCAAGTCAGTAGCCTTTTTCTTATGTAAATTTCAGCATCATGGAGACAGGTGTTTTGTAAGTATGGGCAATTTCATGTCTTCCTCAGTTAACCTACGTGTGTCTACACATACTTGTGAAGATGCATAGTCGACTTTAATCAATGGAATCTTTGTATGTATATATATAATTGGAATGGTAAAGGTCTATGCTAATATCAATAGAATTTGAACCACTGAACTGCAGGTGTCAAGTGTACTACCAGTAAACATCGATTTCAGTGATGTTGCTGCTAATAATTTCAGTATTCTGATCACTGCATTGACTTTACTACTAACAAAGAAGAAAAGGAAGAAGAGAGAAAATGAAAGTTACTGAACAATATTACAGAAACAAAATGCCACAGAAAGAAACGATATAATAGACAGAAATACAAAAAGAAAAGAAATATATAGATATAAAAAGTATACAAGCAACAACACAAAACTAGAGAGAAAAGTAACAGAAGTGGAAGAGAATAAAGACAAAAATAAAACACAAGAGGGGAAGAAACGGTGAAGATCTGAAAGAGAAAGAAAATGAAAAAAATACAAAATAAAGAGAATGGAAGTATAATGTGAAGAGAGTAATAAAAGATAAAAACAGAAGGGGAGAAATAAAGAAAATAATTCTGAAAGAGTGAAATAAGCAAAGAAAGAAACAGGTGAATCTTGTTAGAAGAGGTTGTAATGAAGGTAGAAAGAGTTGAACAAAAAATAAGATGTGTGTTTAAAGACAGCAAGAGTGGAATGAGAAATAAAGTGGTGAGGATGATGGCAGTGGTGGAGGTGTTGGAAATGGTGGTAATGGTGGTGGTGATAATAATAGTGGCAAGTGTTGTGTGAGAAGGAAAGAGAAGCCGATTTACTGTCAACTTAAATGAAAGCAATGTTAAATCACATTAAATGAAAGAGAAGTTAGTGACAGAATTCACTGAGTACAAATTTCAAGCACAATTTCCTTACATGGAGTGTGAAATTCCTGTTGGTATCCTAAAATGTTGATACTTTAGGACTGTTATCAATGTAGCCATTTGATTTCACTTACTTTTATTGCTTATGAAAAATCCAGTCTTATGCAGTGACTCAGTACCTTACTGAGGATACTGATTAGAAAAAGATATAATAAATTTTGTTTATATGGTACTACATTTTATACTCAATGCAATGATTAGAATATAAACAATGTAAAAAAAAAAAAAACAAATTAAGTTCTTGGTAGACCATTCTTTGATCTGAGGGCAGTGAATTGGTATAGTTGTTTGAAGAGTTACCAGAATACTCTTGCAGTGTGCGTTCCACTTCTCTGTGCTTTGAGCTCAAATCCTGTTGAAATCATCTTTGCTTTTTATCTTTTCTGTTTCAATAAAAAAAGTGCCAGTTCAAGGAATTATGGACTGGGGAAACTGTGGGAACGTTTTGTTCCATGTTTTGGTTGGTTGGTTCTTTGTGTTCTGATTTCAAATCCTGCTATATCCCACTTTGTTCATCATTGCCCTGTTTAACACTACTACATGGCATCTAGAGTGCCCTTAATGGCATACACTCTGTAATAAATATTTAGAGCAGAGAACACTTTCCTCTCTTCCTTACACCAGTCTCAGAGAACCTGTAAGTGGCCATGGTCAATGCCTTTCTACCTGATGAACAAAAGATTAACAGAAAAATTCTGATTATATTTGTTTTTTATAGTTCTTAAAATACTAATGACTTTGGAGCATTATGAATGTTACAAATCTAACTTGTCATTCTATAATGATGAGGCTTCAGGAATGCCAAGAGAATGCAATGAGATTCACATTAACAATAGTTCTGTTTGCATAGCTTATGAAAAAAGTTATAAGATTCTTCCTTGGAATTCAGTGGTAGGTTAACACTTTGTCAAGAGGTAGAGAGATTTGTGTCTCATTTGCTTAATGAAAGGCGAATTGCAATTTAAGCCTTAAGAATCTTTGTAATTTACAATCAAATTCATAAGGTACAGTTTAAGCGCAAGACAGAGTAATTGTTAAATATTATAAGCATCAGGTCTTACAATATAATTGCAAAACTGAAGAGATGTATAGCAGTTTTTAGAATGTTTTTTTTTTTAAATATATAGCAGTTATAGTTTCCAAATCTTTTAAATTGAAAACAAGAAGGCTGCTTTATCATTTATTTGAAGAAGGACCCAACCCACAAAAGCTGAAACACAAATCTCATGCCACTTTCATTTTTACAAATCTTATTTGCCCTCTGAAAATATCACTAGTTTACTCATGATCTATACGTTTTTCAAATAGATATTTTAATACATTGCTGAATATTTCTATGAATTTAAAAGCAGCATCTATTTTACTTTATGTATTTTTATTTCATATTTCCATACTGACATTTGGATACCATTTTGAATATGAATGCAAATGTATATACACAGTGGAGTATCTAGAACTTGTGAGAAATTATGAGAACTTGTATCGCATGTTTACAATACAACCAAACCAATAGTTGAAGAGTAATGAAATTTTATTTTTAATAATTTTAAGATTAGTTTTTGACATCTTTTACAACTTGGTAATGTTACAAAATGACTCTTAGATTAGAAAACAGAACAATGTGCACTGAATAGTCAGCACTGATATTACTGTGATCATTATCATGTTCACCTTCAAATTTAAATTAACCTTAGTAAAGGATCATAGAAAATGTCAATCAACACATGTATCAGGTAAAATGAGTTAGGTCATAGGTTTGTATTATTTAAAGCAATGGAGACCCATAATCTTTATGATCATTCTGGTTATTGGAAACATATGATCATTATGAAGTTAATAATCTCACTGCCTTTGCTCATCATCGTGTAAAAATTATTACTGCAATAAATGCAAAAGATGTCTAAATGTAACTGCCATGCATGAACATCAAAGAGTGTGCACATAGGGAAAGCTCACATTCCCAGGCAAACATGAATAATAAAAGAGAAATAAAAATGTTAATAAACTTACAACACCTAAGAGAAATGAATGATATCAATGGAGTATGTGTCCCCTTGTGGCAATATAAACAGCAGATCTCAAACTTGTTGGCAGAAACAGAGATATTTGAATCAGCCCTAGTATATCCTATGAAGGATTTTATTGATCCTTGAGCTAAGAAAAATAAAGTAAAATCTGGTAAAATTATAATAAAATCAACAGAAGCAAAACCAATAAAAATGATATTAATTTCTAACTTCGGCACAAGATTGCAAATTTTGGTGGTGGGGTGAAATGTTGTTGTTCGTATTGTTGTTATCTAACCCCAGCTTAGCCTTGAACATAAGAGCTATAAGCATCCTTGTCTTTTTAGGGTATATGGGACTACATTATACAATGTGTCCTTTCTGTATTTAAAGTAGCAGAGTATGATATGAAGGAGATGTAGTTGTTACTTCTTGTAGGTTAATTGGCAGAATTGAATTTTCTCCAGTAGTTGAGTGGTTCAGGATAAGTCAACCCTAGTAGGAATTGAACTTAGAACATAAAAGGATGCAGTTTAATAACCACAGTAATTGACTGTACCTTGATAATGGTAATGGTAATAATAATTACTTTATTACCCTTACAAAGGTAGCAGTAAATTTACAAATGTGAGTGGACAGCAGCATAGACAGTTATTGCATAGGCACACACACACACACACACACACACACACACACACACACACACACACACATATCATCATCATCATCACCGGTGTTTTAATATCCACTTTTGTACGTACACATGGGGGTTAGCCAGAATTTTCTGAAGCAGATTTTCTATATTTGGATAGCCTTGCTATCCACTTTTGTATGTTCACATGGGGGTTAGCCAGAATTTTCAGAAGCAGATTTTCTATATTTGGATAGCCTTGCTATCCTCGATCTTACATGATTCCAAGTCAAGTATTGTTTCTCCATAGCTTGACATGCTTTTTACAGGAGATTGGGAATAAAGAACACTGCTGTATGATAGGGACATTCATTTCAACTACCAAGTGATATCAAGAAAGGCAGACACCAACTTACATTCACATATACATATTACATGTATATATATATATATATATATATATATATATATATAAAGGTTATGAAGGGTATTGGAGTCAACTAAACCCTAAAGATACAGGTAATACTGAGTAACTGCTGTATACTGACTAGTTTTGCCCCTGACGTGGCTGCAACATGAGTGAGGAATATAACATGGGTTGTGTATTTGCATGTGTATATATAAAAAGAACCTTTGCCATTGGTTTCTTTATCTTATTCTTTATATATATATATAAATCAAGATTATGTAACTCTAGGTCACTACATTAGTAGGGAAGAAGGAAGGAAGGAAGCGAGGGAAGTTGATGGGAGGGTTGGTAATATCAAGCACCATCAATCACCATTATCCTTACCATAAGAGGTAACGATGTCAAAAAGACCTAAAGGTGTCAGGTAATGCTGAGTAAGTGCTATGGACAGACTATAGTTAAGCTCCAGGTTCAGTGATTATGTGAATGAGGAGTCCAGCGTAGGTCATATATCAGCATATGTATATATAAAAAAATTAACAGAATGAGATAAAAATCCAAGGCTGTGAAAGATTTCAGAACATTTATAAATAGAAGGTCTTACAGCTGTTTCCAGAATATTTTATATATCCCTTCATCAGAGATGGTGTGAGAAAATGGTTAAGCAATAGTTATTCTAGATAAGATATGAAATAGAGAGTGAAGTGTAGGAATGAAAGTAGACATGAGATATGCAGGGATATTGTATCTTCAGTTCCATTATTTAAGCAGAATGGTATACACATGAAATTCCTGTACCTTGTGATTAAGTTGCAATAGTATTTAAAATTGGTCATTCCAAGCATAGAGTTTGTAAACGGTGTTATTGAATCAAGGGTTTTTTTGAAGTGTTATTGGATCAAGGGTTTTTTAAATACTATTGGAACTTACACACAAGGTACAGGAAACATATATGTATATCATTCTCTTA
>NC_142928.1:39956149-40016149 GCF_046866305.1 Octopus bimaculoides
AAGATCTATATATAGTTTTACAAAAGAAATTAAGCTCAACGTATTTGTAGAGATTTTAATGGAACATAATTTCATATATATTTTACCAAGGATTTGGAATAGTCAAAATAAGTGCAGCTATTTACATAGCAGTGACTAAGATGTAAACATCAACAGACATGGAAAAGGAGATGGGTGTTTGGACGTTTTTCTGTTATATAATAAAAATTTCCATCATTTTTCAAAATTTTCATTTACAATACAAACAATTGAAGTTGTTCAGCAGAAACTCTGTAATCAATTGTTGTCTGAACAATTGTTACATATGCAATTGTCTTTTAAGTAATTATGTCACTGTAGTCACATATCCATTCAGACTTCCACCCTCAGGAAGAACTTAGCACTGTAACCCACAATGAATATGGTTGACAACCAGATCACATCCAATACATTTTTCACAAAGTTCCAATTAAAAGAGTCATGTATGTTATATCATTAGATTCTTTGATCCAGGAAAACTGAACAAATTCATGGATCATGAAATATAAGGACATAATACTGGTTAAGAATGAACACTACAAAAAACAAAAATATCTCAAAAAGGTAATGACTATAAATGGTGTATCTAATAGAAGACAATGAAGAATGAATGGAAAAATAATTAGTAATAATAAATGAAATGAAACTAAATTTTACCACTAAGAGAAGTCATGTTGAGGAGAAATATCTGAACACTTAAACAAAAACCATGTGCTACAATGGAGACATGTGCTACTGAGAAAAAATAAGCATTTTCACAACTTTTAGGTAAGAAAATTTTATTTTTGAAACATTTCAAAAGCCAAATGCATATCACTTCTAGTCACTCACATTTTTGACAATGCAATAAACCAATGATTGACCTGTTGAATCACTCTTTAAGTTCAAACACCCAATGAGGCTATTGTTCTTGAATGCATGCAGACAAAAAAAAAGAAAAAAAGTTTGTGATTGATATCGGTAGCTGAAGGCTTGATTTTAAAGCATTTTATTGCTTGTTTACTTCAAGTTCACTCATTGCTATTACACTGCATTATGGCTCAACTATGAGAGTAATAGCGACTAGTCTTCTAACATGATTCTGAACATTTCAAGGAGGCTAGAATATAATATAATTAAATCAATATACATTTTTTCTAGACCTATCAATAATGTGATTTCAATGAGTTGAAAACAATAAATACAGAAAGAGCTTGTTAATGAGACTGAAGCAGCTGGAGAATTACAATAGATTGCTATTGTTTAACCCCAGGTTAGTCCTGATTAAACAGACAGATGGTCAAAGGTATTCTAATATTCAGACAGTGTGCAATCATCATCATCATCATCATCATCGTTTAACGTCCGCTTTCCATGCTAGCATGGGTTGGACGATTTGACTGAGGACTGGTGAAACCGGATGGCAACACCAGGCTCCAGTCTGATTTGGCAGAGTTTCTACAGCTGGATGCCCTTCCTAACGCCAACCACTCAGAGAGTGTAGTGGGTGCTTTTACGTGTCACCCGCACGAAAACGGCCACGCTCGAAATGGTGTCTTTTATGTGCCACCCGCACAAGCCAGTCCAGGGGCACTGGCAACGATCTCGCTCGAAAATCCTACAGGAGCCAGTCAGGCGGTACTGGCAACGGCCACGCTCAAAATGGTGCATCTCATGTGCCACCCGCACAAGAACCAGTCCAGGGGCACTGGCAACGATCTTACTTGGCTTGCCGGGTCTTCTCACGCACAGCCCATTTCCAAAGGTCTCGGTCCGTAGTCATCGCCTCGGTGAGGCCCAATGTACGAAGGTCTTGCCTCACCACCTCAGCCCAGGTCTTCCTGGGCCTACCTCTTCCACGGGTTCCCTCAACTGTTAGGGTGTGGCACTTTTTCACGCAGCTATCCTCCTCCATTCTCACCACATGTCCATACCAGCGCAATCGTCTCTCTTGCACGCCACAACTGATGCTTCTAATGTTCAGCTTTTCTCTCAAGATACTTACACTCTGACGGGTATTCACATTGACATTACACATCCAACGGAGCATACTGGCTTCATTCCTTGCGAGCTTACGTATGTCCTCAGCAGTTACAGCCCATGTTTCACTGCCATGTAGCATGGTTGTTCGTACGCATGCATCATACAGTCTGCCTTTTACTCTGAGTGAGAGTCCCTTTGTCGCCAGCAGGGGTAAGAGCTCTCTAAACTTTGCCCAGGCTATTCTTATTCTAGCAGCTACACTTTCAGCGCACCCACCCCCACTACTAACTTGGTCGCCCAGATAGCGGAAGCTATCGACTACCTCTAGTTTTTCACCCTGGAATGAGATAGAAGTTGTTTCCTGTTTGTTTGCAGTCTTTATTGCACCTGAACATCTGCCACAAACAAAAACTAACTTGCTAGTTAACCTGCCTTTGATGTTGCTGCACCTCTTATGTGTCCATAGCTTGCACCGGGTACATCTTATAGAGTTACTACCTACTCCTTTTCTACATACTGAGCAGGGCCATCTACCTGAAGGGGTTAAAAGAATTACATATTCTATAATGTAGTCCTAGCTGAACATAAAAGATGTCATTTATGTATATCTTGGAACACATTATCTAGTGTGTGCTCCATTTTTAAAGTCAGTGGGATATGATTTGAAGGATATTTTAACTGCTATTTCTGAGCTGTAAAACTACTATGCAATGTGGTGTTTGTTCCTTTGAATCAGATACATTAGCTAATCTTAACCTTCTTTTGACTCGGGGCTACAATAGGAACTTTACTTAGATTTCAAGTCCCATTCTTTGTTAAATTAGGAAACATCCTGAAAAACCAAAAAAAAAAAAAGAAAAAGAAAAAAAAGAAAAAAACAAGAGATATGTATTACTGAATACAAACAAAAATGAAGTTTCAAGATACTAATTCTGTATACTGGTGTAGAAAGATATGTGGAGTTGTTTCCCATTACACAGCAATAACCTCAATAAATCAAAATTGATAAACTAGGTACAAGACTGAATTTGGCTAGAACCCTAGAAAGTGGTGTCCTAACATGGCCAGAGTTCACGAATCTGGACCCTTAAAAAGAGTATCTGAAAAACATTTACTGGACAGGAACATCATCATCATCATCATTGTCATCATTTTAAGCATGTTTTACCAACTTGCATGGAGTGGACAGGTCTTCCCTAGCATATAAAGAAGAAACACTTCCCATTAGGTGTAGTCTACAGCATAACATATGTTGGGCACTCAACAGTGGCCAATCCTCTTTTGCTACTGATCCCTAACAGTGGCAAAGTCAGCATCTCTGGTAAATGTAGTCAAAAATTAAAATATGCAGAAAGATAGGATGGTACTACTACTGGAATGCCTTTGGTTGTCAATGTTGACCTGGGGTTAAACAATAACAATAGCTGAAGACACAATGTCATACATAGCACAGTCAAATATGAATAAGGAAAATAAATGTCCAGTGTTAACAGAGATAAATGATTGCAGCCACATTGAGAGTATAAAGAAGGAAATTAAACCAAAATTTGGAAAGATAAAAGATAAAAAATAAATTGAAGACAGATCACAAACCAGTCAGGTGTCATATAGCATACAAAATTACACTCTTATCAAGCTAGCTAATCACATTATATAAATAATCACATTATATAAATAATTACATGGCAAATAAATTACACAAGTATAACAGATATATAAACCAGCTGCTAATGTATACAATGATATGTTCAGCAACTAAAGCTGATGGTATTGAGGAAATAAGAAAATAGATAACAGATAATCAAACAGGCAAGAAAATAATTCAACAGGAGCTAACTGAGAAAACTATTATATAAATAAGTAAGTTCCACAGCAAAATACAGTACATTATCCCCTATTTCTCAAACTACCAAAAAGCAATGCAAACTTAATAATAAGGAAGAACAAGAATTCAAAGAAACAAAAGAAAGGTGCTCTAGTTGTTGTTTAGGTACCTGTTCACTCTTAAATAAGCTAAACTATGATCAAGAGCCTTCAGTCCATTTCTTGACAGCCTTGTCTTTTTTCCTCTCTCACAAATTCATTCTGCCTTCTTTTTAAGACAGTAGACTGTAGACTAAAGACTTTAATTACTTGTTAATGTTATCTCTACAGATATTCTAAAGAAATTATAGCCAGCTCTGATATTTGCTATAACGTTTTGTATATGAGATGTCAGATGTAAATAAACAATGAGATCAAAAATGAGAAAAAGTAATGTACAGGTAACCTTAACAAGTAATGCAAAAATGCACTGCTAATGCAGTAGAATGTGGTATTGACTTATAAAATCGTTTAATATACTTTATAGTATATTATGGTTGCATAATGAAATACTGTGTACCGATAAGTGATTTATAAAGACTTGAATGTTTTACTGAGCCTTCCCATTCAGGACAACAAAATAAAGACTGATTGAAAAGATGGAAAGTATGTCTTGCCGGATAGGTTTGAGAAAAGAATAAAACAAAATCAAACAAAATGTTTGAAAAAAGAAAATGAGCATAACTTGACTATAAAAATAAGCAACAAAGACAAAGGTTCCAACAAAGACATACAACCAAAAGAAAGAAATATTGTATTATTCACTACAACAGAAGTGGAACGATATTTCTTTGGCAGATATAATTGATGCCATGTAAGAAAAACTATTGTTGCCTTGAATACAATCCAAAACTTCTAGATGAAACATTTACTAATGTTCTCCATCAATAAATGGCTCAATATTTTAATAAAATAATTTTAAAAAAGTATCTAAAATTAAGAATGATTTACATAAGTATATATAGGCTTCTATGTGCCTCACCACCTCCAATCTCTACCTTCTGCAAGCTTCTTATATTAAAACTGAAGGTATATCAAAATTGGTTTCGAATTTTGGCACAAGGCCGGTAATTTCGGGGGTTGGGGTAAGCCAATTACATCAACCCCAGAGCACAACTGGTACTTATCTTGAAAGATGGCTCATCTGGAAAAGCAGCTTAGGCCCCGCTACATGTCTAAATTCAAGAACTGCAATTTTGGGATCATGTCCACATATGGCTAAATATTTGTTACATTTTTGGTCTCCACAAGATCACAGATAGAACCTGCTTTTTATATTGTGTCCACGTACAAGCATTTTATCTCTATATATTTTTTATATATATTTTTTACATATTTTTAGATATATTTTTATATATTTTTAGATATTTTTTCTGTATATTACCTTTCACCCTGCATTTTTGTGGATGTACATATATAGACGTGAATGTTAACATAATTGTGTGTGTATGGGTATATATACATGTGTGCGGGTATGTATATGTGAACATGTGTATGGTTGCATATATATGTATACATATAAGTGTGTGTGTGGGTGTGCATGCATGTGTTTCATGCAAGTGTGAGTGAGTATATGCATATATAGCATATGCATATTTAGACGTGTATATGAATATAATTGTGCATGTATAGGTATATATACGTATGTGTGAATGTGCATGTGTGTGGATATGTATATGTGTACATGTGTATGGTTGCATATATATATATATATATATATATATATATATATATAAATATATATATATATACATACATATAGGTGTGTGTGTGGGTGTGCATATATGTGTTTCACACGAGTGTGAGTAAGTATATGCATATAAGCACATGTATGTGGGTGTGCGTGCACACATGTATGTATGTACATGCATGCATACGCGAATTCTATGAGCGCTTTTTATTTTCTCCCCTTTCGGGTTTTTTCCCTTTATTTAACGGTCGTTCTAATAGCTCTTTTGTGTGCCTTAATAATGGTCATCTTCGTAGTAATTTCTCTTTGTTTAACGCTCATTTACATAGCATTTTTGTTTATCTTAATAACTGACGAGATGCTGGAGCAGATTTACACCCCAACATCCGAAACTCAGAATTTTATTATGGCAACAAAATAATTGTCACATATTATATTACAGATATATATGTATGTGTGTGTGTGTGTGTTTGTCCCCCGCCCACCATTGCTTGACAACCTTGGTGAGATCTGAATTGTGAATATAATAGTAAGCAACTGCAAGACATTATATATTACTAAATTACAACAAAAAAAGAAATATAAAAATATAATTTAATTTTTAAAAATTAGAATATTCCTGAAAAATGTGCTCAAATTATTTCAGTCCTGTTAGCTCTATGGTATAGCTATAAATTGTGATGAAAATTACTACAAGGTCTCACAGACCAAGAATTAATAAAGCATTTTCGAAACTGTAAAATTATAATGTAAAATCGCTGAGCCAAAGCAACTGGTGAAAGTTTGTGTTGATAACAAGAAATGGAAAGGAAGACTTCATGATATGTCAAATAAATTTAATAACTGCTGCGAGTAGAAAATCGTATGTTCCTGGCTCCTACCCTTTTGAATAGATGGACAGCAACAATTATAATATAAATTTATTGCTCCAACACTAATATGAATTTGAACATGATCAAAAACTGTGCGAGACGCATACGAGGTCTGATCAATAAGTATCCGGACTGTTGCCATAGTAATGAAGCTAAAGAATGCAGAGTAAAGCTGCTTCGCACACATTAACCTTGAACTCGGCTGTGCATGCACACTAAGTTTTAATATTCTAGCTCACTTATGCTGTTTACAGCACTGCTTGGAAGAAAGGTGTGTAGCATGTGATCATCGCATTGACCATGACAGAGAAAGTTGTCATGGCGATACCTGCTCAGAGGCTTATGTAAAGTTGAAGAAAGTGTATGGAGAGGAGTGTATGAGCTGCACACAAGTGCATGAGTGGTTCAGACATTTCCAAGATGGTCGAAAAAACGTCGATATTGATGAACATTCTGGGAGACTTGCAACCAGCAGAACTGAGAAAAGTATTGCAGATGTGCATACAACTGTGAGGGAAAATCATCTCTGGCTAATTGTTGATAGGATGTTGGTGTTGCCTTTGATTTTTAAAATGAGAATATCTGAAATAAACTCAACTGATCTCACAAGCAAGAACACTAAAAATGAACCCAACCACTCTCAAGTAAAAAACAGGAAAAATAATTCAGAATCGTAGTCTAGTACCAGATTGATCTCAAAATCTAACCAGTTCATGACTGGCACAAAGCCAAACATCCCTGAAAATTTCATCCAGCGGTTCTTGAGGTATCTTGTCTACAGGCAAACATAACTGAAAACAATACCTCTGCCTTTGCTAAGGCAGAGGTAATAATCCTTTCTACTATTGGCACAAGGACTGAAATGCTTTAGGAGAAGGAACTAGTCAATTACATCAAACCTAGTGCTTAACAGGTACATACTTCGTTGACCCCCAAAAGGATAAAAGGCAAAGTCACCCTTCACTGGAATTTGAACTGAGACCTGGAAGAAATACCAGTAAGCATTGTGCCAAATGCACTAATGACTCTGCCAGCTAACAGTCTTATAACCATACTGATAATCATAGAGTTTAATTAATTACATCACCACACCAATATTATTTACCTTGTACTTTATTTCACTAACCCCATTAAGTTTTGAACTCAGAATGCTAACAGTCATAATTAATCATCACATTTCATTTTGTCCACTTTTCTACTGATTCTGTTAAATATTACTAATATAACAATATTTTATTTTTTATTCTGGCTTGAAAGGTCTGTGCTATTGTCACTTAAATTCTCTTTTCAAATTTTCAATAAAACAATTAATTTCTAAGATGGTTTATATCTATATAATTTATTCGATTTTCAGTACAAAAATTTTATTGTTATTATTTCTTTTTCTCAAGTGAGATGTAATTTTAGTAATTAAAATTTATCAGATTTTGTTTTGGTAAGGACATTCTACATACTAAAATAAATTAGATATGTGTGAAATGAAAACAAATTTTCTCAATGAAATTTTAACTATACAAGTATACAAAATATATTGATGTGTTATGGTAATGAGTAGATACTTCAATTAGAGATCCTCATTAAAGAAAAAGAGTGAAAATAAAGTTTGAAATAAAGTAAGAAAATAAGCTATTAAATTGAATAGAAACAGAAATAGAAATAATAATAATAAAATTAATAATAATAATAATAATAATAATAATAATAATAATAATAATAATAATAATAATAATAATAATAATACCGACAGCAACTACAACAACAACAGCAATGATAATAAAATCAACAATAACATCTCCATCATAACTCTAACCATCAGCAATAACAATAGTGAAATTAATAATGTTGAAGTTAAAGAGGGAGGAGTTGGTAAGGCTGCTATTGTTGCTGTTATGTTGTTGTTGTTGTTGTCGTTGATGTTGTTGTTGTTGTTGATGATGATGATGATGAAGATGATGATGATGATGATGATGATTTATTACAAGGAGATTGTAATAATAATAACAAAATGATAATAGCAAGAAGCTGAAGTGGTGTAAAAGAAATAAGAAAACGATCATGAAGAAGTAAACGGTGGTAATAATAACAACAACAGCAGCAACAATAACAACAACAACAACAACAATAATAATAATAATAATTGTAATAATAATAACAATAATAATAATAATAATAGTAACTACAATAATAATTGTGTTAATGAAAATAACAATAAAAGTAAAAAAAAGATTAGATGAGTTAGAAAATTGCATAAGCATCTAATTAGATAGCAAGTTGTTATATTTTCTATTAAATACATGCCAATTAAAGATAATTAAGTCCACAGAGTTCCATCGTAGTTAGAATTAAAAAGAAAGAAAAAAAAACAAAAATATAAATATAAAAATATGATGATTCCACAATCAATACCGTTTCAGTCATCCTTCTTTCTCTACTTTGCATTCTATGTAAGTGATTGGGATGGACATTATGAAAGGTCAAATATGATATTATCTTCATATCAATCAAATCTTGCAGCAACGTCTAACCAATTTCATCATATCTGTTTTAGTGTCAAAACATAAATGAACCATCATCACACTTTTCTTTCATTCCCTCATTCTTTCTCTTCAACTTCTTTTTCTCAGCCAATCTCATTTTCTCTTTAATAATCTCAATTTATTTAAATTATTTCACACAATTTCATCTTTATCCTGTAAACCAATTTAATACCAACAATGTGCTGAAGATGATATCTACTGTATGTATAAATGCACTGTACAAGTCTGGTAAAGAGATGCCAGCATATCTGTATGAATCGATGAGCAACTATAGCAAAGTCTATATGCACATCAGAGAAAATGGGGTGAGTCCTCATCTATCTATCTATCTATCTATCTATCTATCTATCTATCTATCTATCTATTTATTTATTTATCTATCTACCTTTCTCTTTCTCTCTCTAATATATATATATATATATATATATATATATATATATATATATATATATATATATGTATATGTATATATATGTATATATATATATATATATATATATATATATATATATATATGGGAGAATATACAAATAATAACAACAGACGAGGACAGGTGGTGTAAATAACAAAAGTATATATTAGTATGACGCTCGTGAATACGGAAAGTCTTTGACGTTTCGAGCTACGCTCTTCAACAGAAAGAATACGGAGACAAGGAGAAAAACACGGAGAAAAAAAATTGAATAGTGTTCAGTCAACGGTCAATATATATATATATATATATATATATATATATATACATGTATATATATATATATATATATATATATATATATATATATATATATATATATATATATATATATATATATATATATATATACACAGACACTCACAGATACACACACATTTATCTATCTACGTACACATACACACACACACGTGTGTGCATGTGTGTGCAGATAATTATATACATATTTACACACACAAACACACTGGGTGTGTTGCGTGTGTGTGTGTGTGTGTGTATGTATGCATACACACACACACAACATACCCATACATACTCACACACAAAGAAAAGAGTGATAGCCATTAGTTTTGTGAGACCTTGTATCAAATTGCTGAAGTTTCCTGCTTTGGTTTTGATTACAAAGCAGCCTTTCTCATAGCTATTAAAACCAACATGAGAGTGACAGTACTGTCGGCAATGACTGCATTTGAAGGTACTATCTACCAGTGTTGTCCTGGTTCTGTATTTCCATTGGCTACATTTTTATCCATAACAAACCTCAATCTTTATCTTGTCACTTTAAACTTATTCTTAGTTACAATCTCCAGTGGAAGTAATAACAGTATGGGGTCATGCACTGTAACAGTGCATCACTGCACCAATAATTTGTTGGTGATTCCCTATTTCTTGCAGATGACACCTTTGCACCACTCAAGTGAGAACCTTCCGACCCAAGGGTCTATCTTGGGTAGTCGTGGCTGGTAAGGGTTTTATGAAGTCAGGAGGGAGTAAATACTCTTGATTGATCTCAATGAAAATTTAGCATTTTTCTAGTAACATTTTATTTCTCAGGAATTTTCAATTTCTACAAGTTTTTATTTTCACTCCACCCTAAGGCAGAGGAAACGTTGGGTCTATTATTGGTATGTCCATCTCCACACAGCACAGTGGAAGTGGTCACATGCAATGTTAGCTCACTTTCCAACGTTTGTATTGATTTCATATTTATCTTGCAGCTATCTTTGGGGCAAAAAGATAAAATCCTTCCCATGTTCTCTTGTCAGAAGGTAGCTTAATATACAGTAGGTGTTTTTTGGACCCCACTTCTGACATAGAGCATATGTGATCCAGCTGGTAGTAGTGTCATTGTAATGGTATCTGAGTGTGAGCTGCACTTCAATTTTTAAGTGACCCAATTAGTCTTCTTGATGTTTAAGATCTGTTTCTGGTTGAATAGGTGGAAGTTACTGAAGAGCAACTTTTGTCTGTAGCAAAGGCTACAAATCTCACTGTCATAAATCATTGTGGTGAAGACAAATGATATATAGATTGCAGCTTGGTATGCAGCAATGGCTTACAGTTTTTTCAGACTCATATTTCCAGCCTGACAAATGTTGTGGCTACTCTTCCAATCCACCTGTTAAACTCAGACTCTGGAAAGAATTTGTTTATATTGATCGACTCAAAGCATGTGAACTAATGGAATACCTCTAGCTGGCAGTTGTTGATGATACTGGTGAGTAGAAGTTAAAACGAAATGAAGAAACAATTTCTCTCTCTCTCTCTCTCTCTCTCTCTCTCTCTCTCTCTCTCTCTCTCTGTATTAATACACATATTGATAGATAGACAGATAGATAGAAAGTCGCAGGTGAAGCTGAGGCAAGAAGATTGCTTTCCAACCACATGGTTCTGGGTTCAGTCCTACTGCATGGCATTCCAGGCAAGTGTCTTCTATAGTTCCAGGCTAACCAAAGCCTTGTCAGTGGATTTGGTAGATGGAAACTGAAAGAAGCCAGTCACACACACACACACACACACACACACACACACACAAACACACACACATACATACATTCATACATACTTACATACATACATACATACATACATAGAGGCCCTGAGATGTGTAACACACTGACTAAATACCAATCTTGAGAAATTAAGCTTCTCAAAACCAGAAAGGAGAAAGCTTTTTGAGGACTACAGATCCAATCCATCACTGGAATTGTAAAAATCTGTAAAACTTTGCAGAAGTTTATCATTTAGGTATATATGAGCATGTCTAGATATGCACCTATATGCATGAGAATACATACATAAAACATACAAATCTGCACATACATACATACATACAAAAATACTCTGTTGTTAATGTTGAAATTCCAATGAAGGAGCTTTGGATCTAGGTTAGAAACTGGTTCTTTCCCTACTAGCAATAAATCTTGAAATAAACTGAATAATGACATACATACATGCATACATATATACATCAAGCTTTTTCCTTCTGATTCTCATTTCCCCACCAATACCTATCACTCCTTCATCTGTGGCAGTACTCAACAGCTGGAATAAGAATCAGCACATATTAAATCCCCTCCCTTCTGGCCACCTCCCTACCCTTTTCTCTCTGGAACTACTTCCACTCCTCATTATCATCCCTGCCTACACTATTTCTACCAATCATCCTACTATTTTCTCATCTATTCTCCTTCTTGACCCACTCCTATATCTCTCACCTTGCCCCTCTTCATAATGATGTTTCCCTTCAACCATACACCCACCTTTGTTCATCACTCACTATATTCACCTCTACCCCCATAATTAACCATTTGTTACACCCCACTCACACTCTCATGAAAGTATTCACTTTCTCTCATCCTTCCCATAGCCTAATGATCATATTCTCTCTTATGCTCACTCTCTTGTACATTGATAGTTTTCTCTAGCACCCCATTCTAACCTTCTTTTATCTCATTCTACCATGTATCACCTGTATACACAAGCGTAGCTGGAGGGGGGGGGGGGGGGTATAGGGGCAATCTGCCCCTGGTGGCACTTATAAAGGGGCAGCACTTTTCATCCTAATGCAGGCTATTGTTGTAGGCAATATGTGATATTTGTGGGGTCTGGGGGTGACAAACAGAAAGGCCCCTCCCTGGGTGGCACACTCTAGCTATGCTAGTTCCTGTATAGCAAGACACCTGTGCTTGACTTTCTACCACTTTGTCTTTAACCTTTTAACACATGGCATGAAACCACGCACCACCACCTTCCCCTCTCAAATACTCTCCTTTTTGTTGTGGAAGTTTTTCACCAGTTTTTTCCTGTCTTCCAAGTTACATAGCAGCTTCACCAGTGCTGGTGGCATGAAAAAAGAACTCAGTACATTCCATAATGTGGTTGGCATTAGGAAGGATATCCAACCTAAAAACCACATTGGAGCTGATTTCACAGCTTGATGCTACCTTGCAGCTCATTGGATCCTGTCAAACCATCCAACCCATGCCAGCATGAAAAACAGACGGAAAATGATGATGGTAATGATGACGATGATGGTATGGTGATGATAGGAGCCTAACCAACTTAAACAACTTAAACAATCCTAACCAACTTAAAAAAGGAGACCGCCCAGAAGAGCTGCAAGAGATTCCGAAGTCATGTGGAGGCCATAGTTGAAGCAAATGGTGGTGTTATTGAATAAATTTACTCTTAGGCATTTCAAGATACCTTCATGTAATTGTAGTAAACATATCTGTTAAAATGAGATTTTAGTGTTATTTTCATTTTTGTGTAATTTAGATGACAGTTTATTCACCGCACCCTGTATATATATATGTTTGTGTGTGTGTGTGTGTGTGTGTGTGTGTGTATATATATATATATATAAATGTATAAGGTGGGTGTAATGAAAGAAACTCTAATGAGAATTACATACACTACAAATAATACTACATATACTACGAATATTTTTGTCTTCAAATGCAGTCTTCGTGTGTTTACTACCTAAATAATGGAAATACTTATTGAAGTGTTGTCTTCAAATAATTCATCCAGATTCAGTGTTTTCCTATTAATATTGATTTTGGTAGTATTTGAACTAAGAATGATTAAAGACAAATTGAAAATTTTAGGCTCTTGTCCAGTGCTCTACAACATGCAACAATTCTAAAATACTCATGTGAGTCAATATTAATCAATATAGAAACATAAACATTAAAATCAAAGGAAAATGTGATAAACTTTGTTAGAGAAATCACATATCTATTGTAGACCATTAAAACATGCTAATGATTACATTATAGAGGCATTGATCTGTTTGGGAACTTGAGAGAAAACTTGTTTGCATTTTAAATACTGAATAAGTATGAGACATTTTTATTTATTGATCGATGGTAAAGTATAGACTTGTTAAGAATGAAATCATCGACAAAAATGGCTAAACCATAAACAAGAGTTTAGAAAGGCCTTATACAAATCAATATAAAAATGTCAGCTTCTTTGAAGATGTATATTAGAATTTGCAATTGAATTTTTAGTAAATAAACACAAGGTTCATAAGGGGTCTGTACCAGAAGCAAGCTAACTTTAAAAAATATATTGATTTACTTAACAATTTAATCATCAAAATAGTCCTGTCCACAACTGATACATTGTTTCCAATGTTTTTACAATTTTGAAACGTATCCTGAAACGTGCTTTCAGGGACAGTGTACAGTTCTTGTAGCAAATATTCTTTCCATTTCATCTCCCGCTTGAAGTCGGTAACCTTTTAGAATGGATTTCAAAACCGGAACTTAAAAGAAGCCAAATCCATTGAGGAGGATGGCTGAGGATGTGAGTAATCTTATGTTTTGCTACAAAAGCTCCAATAAGGTGTGATGTACGAGGTTTTGTATGCCTATACTTCAGACTTCTTCCTCTACTCTGTCTCACGTTAACATCTCGGGTTATCAACGTATGACTACTTCATGAGCGCCTGCCTACTAGAACAACCATAGGATTATGGTCGCCTTTTAAATGATAAAATCATGATCAATATCACCCTTATACCTTGTGATCCATCTGCTGTGAACATTAAATCGAATTATAGAAATGAGTTTAAATCCATCACTTTCACAGCACTAGTGCCAAGTTGTTCATGCTCTGTGGTTCATGACGCTGATATTTTGTTGCTTGGAAAACAGTAAACAAAAACAAACATACTATATCCTCAGTGTTTTACTATGTCGCTCTGTAACCTGTCATTCAGCAATTACGTTGTTTGTATCTAGCAAATTTTTATGCCATGCAACTCTTAACTCCGAGGTTTATCATTTCGATGATTCTGTTGGTGGCAGATGATTTTCTTTTCTTCATAGGAACAGCAAACTCACCAAATCTTCTGAATACTGCTGCCATGTAGTAGTAGTGATTTTTTCCATTCATATTCTTTTCACTTGGGTGGCGGGGTGAATATTTGTAATTGTAAATACATGGAGAGCTAAAAGTACTGTTAATGTGAATAAATAAAATAGGAAAGCCATACAGTAAAATGTTTAATCTATGAAAACAATTCATTTTAGCAGATAAGTGACACATAGGTTGCACCATAGTACAACAAAAATGAAGAGAGTGCTCAATACAGAAAGTAGAGCATCAAAATATAATACATAGAAAGTTTTTAACTGAGATCAGTCCCCAATTGTCAAAATCTGGACATATTTGTCCCCATATTTGTATGTGCATGACTGTATATATTTTTATTGTTTTGTTATATCAATATGTTTTATTCTTATTACATATACAGGGTGTCCCAAAAGTAACTGATGGCTTTCAATTTTTAATAACTTCCTTAACTTTATAAATAAATACATGAAATTTTGATACAATATAAACGACATAATGGCCATTAATATGCACAAGTCAAATTTTGCAACACCACTATATCATATATGAAAATTTTACTTCACATGCCCGTGCTCTTTCCAAAACTTGCACCATAACACCCTCAAGAGTTTCAGAGCCCACTTCTCTGATTTCGCTATTTATGTTCTCCTTCAGTTGCACCAGGGTCTCTGGTTTGTTGACATAAACCTTCTCTTTCAGGTATCCCCACGAGAAAAAATCCGGGCTAGTTAAGTCTGGGAAACATGAAGGCCATTCAAAGTAGACCTCACATATGGTTCCAGCAAGATGGGGCAACTGCTCATACTGCAAGAGAAACAATGCAGTTGCTATAGCAGTGCTTTGGAGAGAGAATAATCTCCTGCTACGGCAATGTCAACTAGCCTTCACATTCCCCAGACTTGACTATTTATTTCTACATGGAAGCTTCCAAGTAAAAATAAATTTAAACTGCCTTTGTAATTTTAAACTTAATACCCAAGAACTGTAGACTATTGAAGATAATCTCACTTCCACAGTGTGTGATCGCATTACAATCATATCTAAAGATTCATGTGAGAAATATCATTAAACAAACTGCAGGCATGGCCATGAAATCATGTCAACGTTACATATATGTATATATATGTATGTATGTATATGTACAGAGGGCTTGGACAAAATAATGGAAACACCAAGTATCATAGCATCACAATTTTGAAATATCTATAAAACCGTCAAAAGCTTGTTTATTTTTATGTTTTTTGATTTAATATTAGCATTACTTAATATGTTTTGCTAAAATTGCTGTTTCTTTTCAGATATCATCAGAAAAGAGGTAATTAAATTCATTAAGACGACAGATCTGTCAGACTTTCAAAGAGGTCAAACTGTTGGTGCTCGTATGGCAGGCACTAGTGTCATGAAAACAGCCGAATGTTTGGTGTATCAAGAAGTACTGTCTCGAAAGTAATGACAGCCTTTGAGAGAGAGAGAAAAGCTTCCTTGTCGAAACAAAACTCCAGAAGAAAACCAAAACTTTCAGATAGGGACCGTCAGACTCTTACGCAAATTGTTAGAAAGGATCACAAAAGTACAGCTCCCAAAATTACTGCAGAGCTTAATGACCACCTCGAGAGCCCAGTTTCCACAAAAGCTGTATGCCGGAAGCTGCACAAAGCTGGATTTCATGGGAGGGCTGCAATCAGGAAACCACTACTTTCAAAAACAAATGTTACAAAGCGTTTAGAGTGGAGTAAAAACCTAGAGAATTGGTCCCTAGAGCAGTGGAAGAATGTTATTTTCTTGGACGTGTCATCCTTTGCCTTATTTCCAACCACCGGCCGAGTATACATGTGGAGATAGCCAAAAGAAGCATTTGACCCAGACTGCCTTCTTACTGTTAAACATGGATGAGGATCTGTGATGATCGGGGTGGTGGGGGTCTATATCTTGGAAATCCACCGGCCCAATGGACTCCCTTCATGGAAGAATTAATAATCAAGACTATTTAAGCATTTTATCTGATCACATTCCTCCTATGGTTGCAGAAATGTTTCCGGGGTAAAATGCAATACTTCAAGATGATAATGCACTAATTTGAACAGCTAAAGTTGTTACTGAATAGCACGAGGAATATTCTACTGAAGTTGAACATCTTATCTGGTCACTACAGTTCCCAGATCTCAATATTATTGAACAATCACTATAAGAACTGGAGACTGTTTTAGTTGAAGAATAGACAAAAATTCCATTGGAAACAATTCAAACTTTCTACGAGTGCGAAACTCGTAGAATTCAAGCTGTGTATTAAAATTAATTTGTTTGAAATTTTAAGGTGTTTATATTATTTTGTCCCCCCATTGTATGTTTATATATATATATATATATATATATATATATATATATATATATATATATATATATATATATATATACAGAGTGTCCCAAAAGAGTTTTAATTTTTAATAACTTCCTTAACTTTACTAATAAATGCATAAAATCTTGATACTATTGGAAAGTGGGTTATACATCATTAGATGTATACCTGACTTTCCTATATAAAATTAAGAATATAACGGAACGCTGAACTCCAGACTATCAACTTAAACAACATTTATTCAGGTGGTAAATATATACATCTTTAGCTCTTGTTTGTAGTTACAGCTTCTGTGTGTGTGAGCATAGTTGTTGGGACGTTGGTATGTGGATGTAAGCGAGCTGTCGAGCGTAAGTCCGAAAGATGGAGAGAGACAGCTAAACACGTCCATGCTCAATCGCTGGCCAGCAAGAAAGAGACAGAATGTAGCGGGAAAGCTTGCTTGTTGAATTCCACGCATGCATGAGACTACGCATGCGCACGGCGTTACTACAATACAATATGAAGGAAATTGATATGCACAAGTCAAATTTTGCAACACCACTACATCACATATGAAAAATGATATCGTTTTAATAACAGCCATTTTCGGCTACGCATGCCCGTGCTCTTTCCAAAACTTGCGCCATAACACCCTAAAGAGTTTCCGACTCCACTTCTTTGATTTTTCTATTGATGTTCTCCTTCAGTTGCACCAGGATCTTCAGTTTGTTGACATAACAATATCGCTGCCATTTAAGCGATATTGTTTTTCATATGTGATGTAGTGGTTTTGCAAAATTTGACTTATGCATATTTCTTTCCATTATGTCCTTTATATTGTATCCGAATTGTACGCATATATTTGCAGAGTTAAGGAAGTTATTGAAAATTGAAACTCATCAGTTACTTTTGGGACATACTGTATAAAAATGCTAAGACTACTCTCTATAGTTACTCCCAGTTTTGCGAGTATGCTCAGTAGTGAATGCTCATCAATAAGCTAAATTACAAACTAAAGTATATGAACGAATACTGGAGGCAAAGGCGTTTTTTTTTTGTTTTCTTTATTACAACATGGTGAATGAGGACTGAAAAATAATAATGAGAAAATATTTGAAACACATTTCTTCATTAGTATCAAAAGCAGAAAAAGAAATGCGTCTAAAGAAAATGTATATGAGAAAGAGTAAATGAAAGAAGAAAAACTAATGTAAATATGACTAATAAGAAAAGCTCAATATGCATGGAGACATGCATGCACGCACACACACATACATGTATGTATGTATGTATATCACACACATATACACAATCTTACTCGTGCACACTTACACATACTGACACGCAAGCGTCTATATTTTTCATTTCGTACCGTAGTATAGATTAAATAAAAAATAAATTTACTGGTACACTAGTGATTAAATAATATATGAAAAAATTGCTGGTGCACTTCGCATAAAAAGTTGAGTACAAGTATGTTCTAAAGTTAAAATGAAAGCAAAATTTTAAAAAAATAGAAATAGAAATGAAAAAATACTGAAAATTATTGCGTACTTTGCTTTGTTAATCATACTTCAATATAACAAAGTAATAAAATCTGTCTTTTAAGATGTTCAAACACTAATATGGATTTTCTTAACCCTTATATTATATTTGTTATATTCTAAAATGACACGATGTATCTTGCTACCCCTTGTGGCTCTTCTTTAGGGAACTAGGGAACATAAGACTTATATACATACACTCGACCATGCTTGAATAAAAATACGTGTGTGTGTGTAAAGAATAGAAATGGACTGAGGTTCACTACAGCTGTTTCAGGCGTGTTTTTTATTGATGAATAAACCAATTACATTATGAAAATGCACCGTTTACGATATATCATAATCCACAGATATAGTAATCTCGACCCTTAGTGTCCTTATTAATTAAAATACCTTGATTCAAATGAATTCTACAAAGTATTACATACACACACACACACACACACACACTCATACACAGTCACACATATATCACTTGTTATTTGCATTCATAGGTATATGTGTGCACACATATGTGCATATACATTTTTATGTATCCATATGCAAGCATATGTGAAAATGAAAATGTGTAGAGGCGCTTGCATGTTTGTATGCATGTAGATGTGTGTGTGTGTTTATGTATGTATGTATTTATGTATGTACGTATGCACTACGTATGTATGCTTGTGTGTGTGTGTGTATGTGTGTGTGTGATCTCTGATGATTAGACAGAAATAAAGTGAGCACTCTTTGCTTTAACTCTGCATGTACAACAGAGTTCAAATGAGCTAAGAAAATATCCAGCTTTAATAGTAATCGGATGTAGAATGTAAAGGAGAAAACTGTACTAACATGGGCATGTTGTATAAAAGATACCAAGAACATCAGTTGTACAAAAAATACCAATCGCAAGAAGTGACTAGATCTTGAGCCCGAGTGGCACTTAGGAAGACATGGAATGATTCTCTTTCTCTTCTTCATTTCTTTAAACACTCATCTGTCACTCAATCGCAGTCCCTCAATCCGATCTACTGTACCACGCCCATGGTGTAACGGAAAACAGCATTTGATCATTCCATATTTAATCTTTCCCTCTACTATTAGCCTTATAACTCTAACTCACTTCCACCAGCACCTCTCTATCACTTTATCTTATTTCAACTGCTACATTTGCGTGTAGCAGTAGTTAAAATTTGAAATTGCGTCAGCTTTCTAACGGACTTTTGCCCTGACATAGCAGGTGATCTTTGCCTATGTTTCAACCAATCATACTTCAGGTGCATTCGTAAATTCGTATGATTCGAATGGAAACTTCTACGCATTTCCCTCCCACAAAAAAAAAGAGAAAATACACGGCCACTAACAGAGATGCGTAGTACGGGCTTAGCAGAGGTTCAAAAGAGGGCAGAGATTTGAGAGAAGACAGAGGTTTGGAAGGAGATTATTGGTAAGCTACGCTGGTCAACCTCATTAGAAAGGACCACCTCACCTACCAGGGACGCAGGACATTCTCATATCTCACCAGCATGATATATACTGATCTCACTTCTTACCAAACATAAACTCACTTCTGGCATTCAGCAATACAGCCTCCGGTAAGTAACCTTTGTAACATCAACAAGGAAATAAATATGATTCATCAAAATTAAATATCGTTTCTTAAATATTATTTTTGGTTTAAATGTGTTGTACTTTAGCCCAAATGAACCCTGACTGAGTAAAACTATTACTCCAACTATGATCATCTCATCATCTTGTCAGGTACACTTTAGAAGGGAACACCATAGATCTAATATAGCCTTCTGTTTGCAAAACAGAAGAGTATGATTTGAGCAAGATTTGGCTGCTTTTTCCTGAGGTCAACCTTTATATAAGATATGTAGCAGCTGTGTGACAAGAACAATGATAAATTCCCTTCTCTTTGTTTGACAGCACTCTCAGGAAGTAGAATTCATGCAAAGATTAGATATTAGACAATTTTGTATTATTCAAATTAATACATCTTACAGCTTCTTTTTTTTATTAGCATCAGATCATTTCGCAGAAGTGCTATTGATGTATAGATTAGTCTGAAATTATGCGGCTATTTTGTTAGAATAGAACCACTTAGGAAACTCTCCTGACGATAACAATTTGTCTTATTATCTTCTTTCACACTGATATTGATTTATTACCATTTTTTTAGTTCATCATTAATATTTTCAGGAGCATGACAGTGGTGGTGGTTGTAGTGGTGGTGGTGCGACAAAAAACAGAAGAGAAGAACACTAAATTAAATATTGCACTGTATTTAGATTCCATCTCCTACATATTGTGTTCAGTTCTTAAACAGGATCAACGTTGCTTTTTTATAAGTTGCAATCTTGGAGTGAGATGCAGTAAGATAAGTACCAGTTATATTCTAAGAATATATAACATCTTATGCTCCCAAATATCTAGCCTAGTTCTAATTTAAGAAAGTATTACTTTCAAAAACTATGAGAAGCAATGTAGATTATAGGCAAAATCTGATTTAGCTTATTCTACAAGCCAGGTTGAATTTTTTATTAGAGTAGCATGTTTTTATTTGCATGGCATGTCTCCAACAAGTGTAGCTGTAGCAATATTCCATTTTCCTTTATTAAATATCTACATTCTGTTCTTATTATCATTACAATTTACATTTAATGTCCACTTTTCTATGCTTGCATGGCTCAGTCAGAATTTGTTGAAACAGTTTTTCTATGGCTAGATGCCTTTCCTACCACCTTCCTTTACCTATTTCCAAGCAAGGTAATATTTCTGCATGACTAGACTAGACATGTTTTTCACAGAAGACTGCAAATGAATAGCATGGCTTGTATAAGGGTGATACTCATTTACAACCATGATATCAAAATAAAAGCACACACACACACACACATAGACACACACTCACGCACACACACACACATACACAGCATAGCCTTCATTTAAACTCCGTTTTTCTATGATGACATGGGTTGGACAGTTCAACATACACACATGAGCCAGAGGTCTGTGCCAAGCTATTGTACCTGCTAAATCCACTTACAAGACTTTGGTCAGCTCAGAGCTGTAGCAGAAGCAATTTACTTTACCATGCTTTCATGTGCCTGTTAGTTCATTAGATAAAATTATATTTTGAAACTCTGATACATTCTGCTTAAGTAAAATGACAGTAAAGTAGTTGATTAATCATTATTTATACACCAGATAGTGAGAGTGGCCAGCATGATATTACATATACCAGAGTGTTATATGATTGAATTCCATTAATTATACTACTATGTAAAGTTTAATCAATTTAGTAGGGTGGATTATTTTAACTAAGACATCTCAGTTATTAATTAGTTATTAACTATCCAGTTTTGGTAGTTATTCAGTCGGAGAGTCGCCATCAAATTTTATTTTCGTATAAATATGGAAATAATGCTTAACTTTATTTTGGATTTGGTTTAGCCCAAATAGTAAAAGCATCATTATTTTCATTTTCAAATTCAGCATGAATCAACCTTATCTTTATTTTTCTATTTATGCTCAATAAAATTATGCTATTCTGTTCTAGAGAAAATATCTATAGATTCTTAACCACCGATAGATATAAGGAAACATGTAAACATGTTTGTAGAAAAAAAAAAAAAGAGATAATCCTAATTTGATTCAGTCCTGTTTTGAGATTTCACAAATGACTGAGTCCCTCTCCAAAACTCCTTATCCATGAGGATGCTAATTAAAAACCCTATTAATAAGGGTTTAGGTATATTGGACCCTATTCAATTTACTTCAGTCTTCAATTCATGTCCATCCTTAATCCTTTCTACTATAGGCTCAAGGCTTGGAATTTGTGGGGAGAGAGATAGTCGATTACATTGACACCAGTACTTGACTGGTACTTAATTTATCAACCCTGAAAGGATGAAAGCCAAAGGCAACCTCTGCAGAATTTGAACTCAGAACGTGAAGGTAGACGAAATACCACTAAGCATTTTCCCAGTGTGCTAATGATTCTGCCAGCTCACCACTTTCACATCCATCCTTAATAACTAACAGGACCCGTGAATATTCCACTGAATTAATTGTAAAGCTATTGGGTTATTCTTGAAAAAATTTATCCCAAAAACCTGAAAGTGTAGCCTGTGTTGTGTCTGTATCAAAAGATAGTCATTCATCTGCTGAAAAGTGAAGGAAATTGGAATATGATGATTACTTAATGCACTTTATATATATATATATATATATATATATACTCTATATACTTTATGCACAATTTCATAGACTTAATACACAGCACTCATAAAATAAACTTTCACTCTTATTTTTCCATATTTCCAATACAGAGAAAAATTACATCTTAAAATTTACATGGTCACAGTTTCATATCTAGAAAACAAAAATTTTATAGTAAAAAAATGACTTTAGTGCCACCTGATTAGCACATAAAAGGCACCATTTGAGTGTGGTTGATGCCAGTATGCCTGACTAGCTCCCATACCAGTGGCATGTAAAAAGCACCATTCAAGCATGACTGATACCAGTGCATCAGTTAAATGACATTGAAAGTGATGATGATGACGATGTAAAATATAGGGGTTACAGTTTTATGGAGCTAAAAATTTAATGGAAGATGGCATACTCTGAAAAACACATCGTTGGTAACTTATAAGTCAAGGTGATGGGTCAGAGCCAATATAAATTTCAGTTTGCATATACCTTTCAATCCAATACTTCTTTGCAGACTATGTCCTTGGTGTAAGTTCTCCTTCTTCTTTTCCCTTGTTTGTCAGTGTTGATAACTTTAACTTTTACATCAGATAATTTGCGAGCCCCTGAGAATGCAACATATAGCTGACCATAGCTGGATACAGGTTCAGACAAGAACAGCCCTACTTTATCAAATAGTCTGCCCTTGTGATTTGTTGACAGTCATTGCAGGTGACAGGTGAATGGGAAACTGGTTTCTTTCTAAAGTGAATGACAAGTTTGGGATGTGTATGCGTTAAATGATAGGTGATATATGAAACTTAGTTCAAGTAAAAAAAATTACTTTTCACTATGCACTCACTATTGCCACCTCCACCACCACCACCCCCCCCCATCTCTCTCTCTCTCTCTCTCTCTCTCTCTCTCTCTCTCTCTCTCTCTCTCTCTCGCTCTCTCTCTCCTCACTCTCTGTCTTTCTTTAATCTCACCATCAAAACATCACTCCTCTGCTAAAATTGTATTTCTTACTCTCCTCTATATCACTACCTTCAACTAACATTTGTAACCACATAATAAATATTACATTCCCCCTACCAAATATCATGGATGCTTCACTCTCCTTCTTTTTCTTTCTCTTTCTTTCTGTCTCACTTTATGCCTTATCCTCTTTTTCTCTCTCCCTCTTTTCTTTCTCCCTCTTTTTCTCTGATCACATGAAAGCGTTACAAACAGGCTAAGTAACATAATGACAAGCAGAATTATTATAAGGTAATTTATAAGCCATGTCTATGTGGAGAATTAAAGAAGGTATTCAGTTGTTGGTGAAATTCTAATACAGGATTGAAACTAATTTGGTTGATCCCTCTTTTGCTATCCACAAAGATATTGTATACAGAATGTTTACATCCATAAATATACATGCAATATTAGTAAAATATTTATAGATATATTCTGTATTACAGCACAGCATTGAAACAAAACATTGTTAACAGACCAGTAATTTAATAAAATGAGTATCAGTAATTATCTATAACTAAACAATATCCTTTCCAGATGTCAAATATTTGATAGCTTATGAATGGAATTTTCATTTAGGATGGTATAGTAGGACATTAGGGGTGACATTGATGTTCACCATATATCTCCAATGTATAAATTACGAAAGATAATCTCTACTAACATAATTGCTTTTAAGGCTATCAGGAAACAAACTAGTTAGAATCCTTATTGAAAGCAAAAAGAAACTTAGATAAAAAGATCAATATTACAGAAACTTGAAACAAAATGTTCTCTGAAGTAATTTCAGTAATGAAAAATTGAAAAATTTGGAATTTGCAATGTGAGGTCTTCAGCCTAAGACGAGAAAATATCTATTAACCTCTGTCCCTTTAGACAAAGCATATTGTTAACTGCATTCAACATGTTAATAAAATGCATGCCATATTTATTTCAGGATTTAACAAATAACCATAATTCCTGAATTCTTTCAAACATCAGGATCGTCCAAGATCTTCACAATTATGATAATGCAGAGAAAGATATATGATAAAAATATTAATAGATAAGTGTGTTAAAATCATAATAGATTATCGAAATTATACTTTCATTGAAATATACTGTCAATATTGAAATAAAAACTTATTTGTTCTTGATAAAATTGTTGAAGTAATCACAGCTATCAAATGTTGATAAAATTAACATTTTAGATAAATAAATGACCCTCAAATCTTCTTTCATAAGTTCTGTAACTCACTGGTGGTATTTTCCTGTCTCTCCTAAATTTCAATGCATATCATAGCTACAATGTCATTTTAAAGGTTAAACTTTCTTTTTAAGGCCAGAAACTACTTGAGTTCTGCAGTGTTGCTGATCCTTGCTAAAACTGGAATAATCCTTCATTAGAGTATTGCTACCATATCTGTGATGGATTAACACAAGTATAGTTGATCTTACTGAAAAATGTATTCATTCCACCAACTAGCAAATTTTCACTCAGCAAAATATTTCTAAGACTGCATTCCAAAGATTGGCATATCTCTGCAGGGCCAGAAATGATTTCAGCTCACCCCAGTTACTGACACTTCAAAACTCAAGTGAGGCCCACGATGCAGTATGACTTCTACATCTGCATTATTTGTGTTGCTGCATACACAAACCTTTTGGACTATTTCCAGAGAAGGAACACTTGACTAAGTAGCATAACATTACCCACAGACACACTCAAGCTGCTAGTCCTCAGATGCAGGATATCCACTTCCTGTCTTTTCAATGTCTAATATAATGACCTCCTTTGCTTGGTGCTGGCTGGTTTGTACTTCCTCAGCCAGTTCTGACTGAATTGTCTCTTCTTGCCACCCTTCTTGTATCTACAAGATCCCACACAAACCATTATGCTTGGGTTTTCTTCCTCAAAACATTGCTCATCTAGAATCTCCTCCCTACTCATGTCCTCATTGCTGCTGTTGATTTACAACTGTTTAATGGGGCATTATTAGCATCAGTCTCACCAGTCTTGGAGAGCCTACAAAAGCCAAGGTCACTGCTTCTTCCTATTGTTTCAGTAAGTAAAATATGTCACTTTTACACTAGCACTTTCTATCTCAATCATTTCTACCTGTATGTTGCATCTCTCATCATACTTACTATGTCTTACTTAACACTCTGTTCTATATATTTCACCAAGTTCTTCTGTCTCAGAAATGGATTCTTCTAGAACACTTTATTTGCTTATATTTTCCCTTTAGATATCAAATTTCAGAAACTGAAACTGAATTGTTTGTGAGATCCTCAAAAGGTTATGATTATTTCTTCCTCAAACTAAATAAGCAAAAGAAATTAAACATGTCAGTTATTTCTCACCATATATAAGGGATGTACTGCCTTAGAAAGCAAAATAGATGGTACTGCTTTGGATTAAAACTGTAAGTATGAATTATAAAATGATAAAATAAATGATTTCCAATTCCTTATGTTTATTTAATATGGAATTATACTTATAATTCTGTAAATGGCTACTGTTTTGATGTTGGACAGGCACAACATCTGCTGCCTTTATATGCATATTATTACATAATGCTATTTTTCCCAGTCTGTGTGTTCATCTCCATAATACATAAAATACAATTGAAATGTAGGCAGAAATTAAACTGCATCTTATAAATATTAAAGAATAAAAATGTGTATATATATATATATATATATATATATATATATATATATATATATATATATATATATAGCGGGGCATGTGTGTGTGTGTGTGAAAGCTACATTGAGTGTGTGTGGTGGTGGTGGGGGGGGGGCATTGCATTGAGTTTGTTTATCTCTAATGATTGAGCTAATTTTAAGTGACACTTTATCTCATGCTAGTGTACAAAATAGGAATAATGAATATATATTGAGTTGGGTAAACTCTTCTCCAAAAACATCTGTAAGGTTTCTAACAGGCTGAATTGAACAAATAACTAAAATTACTAAATAAAAAAATATATTTTTACTTAAAAATATAACTATTTTTTCAAGGAACTGAATTATTTGGTACACAATGGAAGTGATATAACTGAATTCAATGTTATTTTGCATTAATATTACTGTAACTGAACAGCTACACAAACTCCTAATGAGATTTATGCTATTGTGTGCAAGCCTACGCATATTTTCTATAATCAGGATTCAGCCTGCTCATAGTTATATGAAGAGAGTGTGCAAGTTTGAGTTTGTTAGAAGAGGCCTGTTCATTGATTTGCAAATGTTCATATATGAGAATGTCTGTTAACACATAAAGATTCTAGCAAAGAATACATATGTACATTTGATTGATGCAGAGAATTCTGTCAGTTTCATTTTCATAAAAATTCTTTCAGAAACTTTGGCTCTCGTAGAGTGTAACTCAGAAAATTGGTCTGATCTCTCATAGATTTAAATTCTGTAAACCACCAAGAAAACTCACCTTTAAATCAAACACAGGCTGGCCATGTTTCTCTGAACAGAAATACAGCCATCAGTTATCTGACTGTATTTTTGTTCATAAAATTATGCTCAGAGTTGTTTGGAAAGAACAACAAATTTTACTTGAAATGATTTAATTGCTGCAAACAATTCATATGCAAAACACCTTTCCCATGCAACTTAATATTCTGTTCACTTGGTTTATTGAATATTTGTAAGTTGTGCATAGCCATTCTGTTTTTTTTTTTTTCCATGTTACTGAAACATTCACAAATAATATTCTTCATTTTAAGAAAGAACATACAATATTCTCTCCGATCCCACACACTTCTCAAAATATTTTCTTAGTTTCGTCATTATGTATTGCTATGGATACACTACATCTGAAAATTTACATTTCAGATTATTTTGCAAATTTCTGAACAGTCTGGGATTTAGCCCCCTAACTCTAATCAAGTTAAAAACATGTTTAGTCACAGGGTTAAAATCAGAACAATTTACACGTCATAATTATCTTTGTCACCATCATCATCATTTAACCTTCATTTTCCACACTGGTATGGGTTGTTTGGTTTGACAGGATCTGACAAGCTGCAGAGCTGCATAAGGTCCCAATATCAGCTTGACATGGTTTTCACAGCTTGATGCCCTTTCTAATTCTGTCCACCTTACAGTGTATAAAGAGTAAAGACCCCCTTCAATCATAAATGACCATGGGGTTGCACCTAGAAAGTTCCATTCTGAGGCACAAGTCCTGGTAAGTTTGTTTACAAAAGACCAGCAGTCGCCCATGCATACCAGCCTCCCCTCTTCACACCACTGATGTTATCCAAGGGAAAGGCAAAGGCCAATACAGCTTGGCACCAGTGATGTAGAAATTCATTTCTACAGCTGAGTGAACTGGAGAAATGGGAAATAAAGTGTCTTGCTCAAGAACACAGCACACAGCCTGGTTCAGGAATCAAACTCACTAGCTCATGATTGTGAGCCTGATGCTCAAACCACTGAGCCGTGCACCTTCACAGTGTGTACTGCATATTTTTTACATGCTATCAGCACTAGTGAAGTCACCAACTAACTTGCAAGGCTAATAAAGGAAAAGGAAAAACACCCCACTTCACTGAGTGGGAATGTATTTGTGAAAGGGGCAAATAGCTTTATACCAGATGTTTAAGGCTAGAGAAACATGCACAGGTGTCTTGTTATAGAGGGGATACATGCTACCTTTTATGCGAGGGTGGAAGAGAGTAACTGGAAAAGATTTAAATGTGGTAGTGAGAGTGGGATACCAGAGCATACATTCAAGGTACAAGAAACTCATAAGATTTTTCTAATGAATAATGCAATGGAATGATTACAGAGTGTAACATAACTTCTCGTCTTTCACTTTATCCTTAAGCAGCTTTATGAGACAAGCATATTTTCCTGTTAGAGAAGATGTGCCATATGTTGTAATGAATGTCAGCCTCTTCCAAGATAAACTACATCTATCCAAGCTGTGTGTAACAGCCATACAAACCTTAGCTTGTTATGGTTTTCTTTAACAGTTCCACTGACAGCAACCTTTAAGTAATTGCAAAATTATCATCAATTCCTCTAATAAATACAAGCAATTATGCCATGTCTTGTATGTCAGTATTCTCAGGTATTGCCTGTGAGTACCACACAAATAAACCTGCCAGCTTCAAGTCACTTTTCTGACAGATTCTGTGAAATGACATTAATACAATGAGCTATTGTTCTCCTTGATGGAGATATAGTATCAATTTCTGCTTTTAATCCTGGATAGACAAAATCAACTGCATTAAGCATACATTCCTTTAAAAATTCTGCTTCAGAAAATAGTTTGCTATGTTTGGCAATTTTCTAAGCAAGCACAAAGCAGGCTCTTGTAGTGGCTTCTTGTATGGTTGTCTCTCTTTCAAAAATTGTTTTAAATTCCTCAACATGTAAAAACAGAAAAAGTCCCGCTGACTGAGTGGGATTAAAGTAGAGAGGCAATAGGTTTAATGATATGTGTTGAGAGGCTAAAGTATGATATAAGGATTGACACAGGTACCTTTTGATAGAGGAAATACATGGGTACCCAACATTATATAAAGGCAGGTGGGAGTAGCTTGAAAGAAGACAAAGATATTGGTGAAAAAGTATCAGAATGTACTTTCAAAATACAGGAAGGTGAGTATAAGAGAACAGGGACAGGGGATCAGGAACAGTTGGTGGAAAACAGTAGAACAGTGTATGCATAAAAACTTTTCCTTTTTACATTTTTCCTGAGTGTAACCCTAATACACTGTCTTTTATAACTTGTCTTCTTGCATTTTCATGTATCATGTGTGTGTGTGTGTGTGTGTGTGTGTGTGTGTGTGTGCGTGTGTAATAGTAAATATCTTTTGTTGTGGAAATATTTTTGCATATTGTCTCAAAATGATAATTTACTTCATTAACGTCTAGTGCTTATCATGACTACTTATAAATTTGGTCTACTATACTGGTACTCTGTCAGTTATGATGACAAGGATTCCAACTGACCTTATCAATGGAACAGCCTGCTCATGAAATTAACATACAAGCAGCTGAGCACTCCACAGATACACATACCCTTAATGTAGTTCTCAGGGAGATTCAGCATGACACAGAATATGACAAGTTTAGCGCTTTCAAATGCAAGTACAACTCACTTTTACTGGCTGAGTGGAGCAGCATAAAATAAAGTGTCTTGCTCATGGACACAACGTGCCACAGGGAACCAAACTCATGACCTTATGATTGTGTGCAGAATACTCTAACCACTAAGCCATGTAACATTAGTCATTGTTCATGTAGATATTGCATACACTTTGAAAGAAAAAATAATTTCTAAGTAAGAAGTCTCTGGCAACTAAAATAACTTACCCAGCATGCAACCATAAACACTGTCTAAGCATTTAAACTTGGAACTCAAAATGTGAGGAGATTGACACCTTAACCATAAAGCTACATCATCACTAGTTTTTGGCATGCCACATAGGCTTTCTGAAATTTTCAGTTAGTGTCAAATTGACAATCAACCTTATCCCTGTACACTAGTTTACGTAATAACTTGCTATATTCATTATTCTAGCTTAATCTATTTTAACTGTTGGAAAGTTTATTCAGTGTCAATTTTTATTCTCAAATGGCAATTGTGCTATCTGAATTTCTCGTCTTATTACCTTATTGCTGTTTGAATCATCTTAAACACGTGAAGGATGATGATTTCCAGTAGGCATATTAGGTGAAGATTATTCATGATTCTGCTTTACACAACTTCTAAACATTAGCCTGAGGTTAACTGACTGTAATATTTAAGCTCTGAAGGATAAGAGCCACGTTTCAGTCTTTTCCCTTAAGGCTTACTTCTAATTTAATGTATAAGATTACGAGTGGAGCCTTCAGCATAACTTGACTTAAATTACATTGATTATAGACGAGTTTTCTGGCAAACCAACAAGTCAATCCTCTTTCAAATTTTCATTGTTAACTGTTCTTGTAAGCTGTAATTGGTTAAATTACTGGTTCATACTGAATGTAAAGAGAATACAAACAACAACTTAGACTGTTATAACAGTTATTTAAGCTGTCAGTTAAACTTTGAAGTATTTACATTGATTTATTATTTATTCAACTTACTTTAGAAAGTAAGTTGTTTATAAAATTATCAAATTATTCTTTATTGTTCAAATGAATATAATTAATTCCAAGTTGGTGTTTGTTATTTATTTATATATTCTTTTTACTTCTTTTTCACTAAATATATGAGATTGATTGGTTTGATACGATTTAGACTATGTAAGTTGTGATGAATAATTTACATTGTTTGGAAAAATAAAAAAAAATTAAAAAACTAATTATAAATAGTTTTCTGAGATTCTGTTAGATATGAGGTAGATATGGAAATTGGCATATGAGAACATTAAACATTTTTAGAAATGAGTCATTGGCTTTATATCAGAACATGAATAATTAATTTAGTATCAGAGAATAATACACTGATATATATATACATATATATATATATATATATATATGTATATATATATATATATATATATATATATATATATATATATATATATATATATACACACATACATACATACATACATACATACATACATACACACGTGTGTGCGTGTGTGTGTATTGGGATGTAGAACATTGAAATTGTATTAAAAAGATATACCTGAAGAATAATACATAATCTGTCTTTTCTGAGAGCATGAATTTTGGCTTTATTGAGTACATAATTTACCCATTGTCTTTCCTTTTATTTCATTTTATTGAAAGGGAGATGATAGGAATGAGTTTCTGCTGATACTAAAAATTTCAGCTGGCCTCAGGATCAATTTCTGAATCTCTTGAAATGACTACAGCAGAAAGAAGAGTCTCTCCTTGATTACCACAGCCAACAAACAAATAAACAGACGCTATTACATACAGGAAGTCTCTATGTGGTCACTTAAACTGTTACAAGTAGTAGCAGTTGAACATCTCTTAATTTGCAGGGGATGAGGCTGGTTGGCACTGCCAATTTCACATCGCTTGACACTGCCTATTTCACATTGCTGATTCAACAGACTTATTTGACATCAGATATGTTAATGTTTCTCTCTTTCTCCTCCACCCTACCCACTCTCTCACCCTCTCTCTCTCCCCTCTCTCCCCCTCTCTCTCCCCCTCTCTCTCCCCCTCTCCCTCCCCCTCTCTCCTTCCCCCTCTCTCCCTCCCCCCTCTCTCTCTCTGCTTAAGTGTATGAGCATATTTCTCTTCATGAGTATGAAGAGAGGGGAAAATGTTTTTGTCTGTCATGTTGAATTGATAAATGTGTCTCCCTCACTCTCTGTATCTATGTTTATATTTCTGCGCATGTGGGTGTTTACCACTACAGCCCAAAAGTACTGTCTGCAAAGCAGGTTCTATGTCCAGTCAGCAATGCCAAACCACTAGCATCCAAACAGCCACACCCAATCATCTCATTGTGTAAATTACACTCTGTTGTTGTTGTTGTTGTTGTTGGTACTCCGTCGCTTACGACGTCGAGGGTTCCAGTTGATCCGATCAACGAAACAGCCTGCTCATTAAATTAACGTGCAAGTGGCTGAGCACTCCACAGACATGTGTACTCTTAATGTAGTTCTCGGGGATATTCAGCATGATACAGTGTGACAAGGCTGACCATTTGAATTACAGGTTACAACAGAAACAGGAAGTAAGAGTGAGAGAAAGTTGTGGTGAAAGAGTACAGCAGGGTTCACCACCATCCCCTGCCGGAGCTTTTAGGTGTTTTCACTTGTGGAGCTTTTAGGTGTTTTCCCTCGTGGAGCTTTTAGGTGTTTTCACTCAATAAACTCTCACAACGCCCGGTCTGGGAATCGAAACCGCGGTCCTATGACTGCAAGTCCGCTGCCCTAACCACTGGGCCATTGCACCTCCACAAATTACACTCTACAATTAAGAAAAAAAAGCAATATTGAATGTCTGAGAAAAAAATGGACAGTCATAGATAGAATGCCTTTAATTATAAATTTGTTTAATCAGAGCTGACCTAAGGTTATTCAATAACAACAAACAACAATGCAGTACTCTTGATGCTAGCAGTTAAAATGCATTATTTATCATTACCTCACGATATTAATTAGTTATAGCTTGGTAGACTGAGCCAACATACACAGTGGAAACACAGAACATTGGATTGAAAGAAGTTCAAATGATGGGAATCAAACCATCAACCGTTTAACAAGTTGGGTTACTGTATATATACTCAAACAGGAGTAATTCTAGACTTCCTTTGACTGGTTAGAACCTAAATTGGTTTGTGTGGACTTGAGATGACAAAATATGATTAATGCAAGCTATTGAATGGCTATATTCAGTTTTCTTTTATATATAGTCTGTAATGTATAGTCATTTAAATAACTTCACTAGAGTTTAGTCATATAGTTTTATCATTTCTATATTTTTAAACCTATTATCTAATAGAATTTCTCCTTTTTTCTCATGAATATCTCCATATCTCCTACTTAATTGAACTTCAAAAGATGATATGAAAAAGATGAATTTATTTCTTCTGAGTGTTGTATGAAGTTCCAACAACAACAGCAGCAACAACAACACACACACACACACACACACACACACACACATACACACACACACACACACACACACACAAGAAAAAACTAAAGACAAAAGTTAAATGGACTCTTCAACTGATGATTAAAACAGAAGCTACTAATCGAATTTTAATCAAACTGGAATTTTGATTCTGAACAATTAAAACATTTAAAAAAATCTTTCTATGAAAATTATCAGAATTCCTATTATGAAAGAAAATGTGGAATTATGAAGTTAAAAGCAATCATTGAAATAGTATTAAACATTTTTACATTATTGCTATCAAAATATATATTGCCTGGATGTCATTGTCTGATTCTGCTATCATTTTTGTAGAAGTGATATCTTTTGATAGGACAAAAGCAAAATCAGAGTAGCCTACAGCATTAAATCTTTAGCTCCTCACATTAATTTGAAACTTAGTGGGCAGATATGCTTCAGCAATGTTCTGTTCCTAATCTTATCATTAATTCAGAAAACCATTCTGTAATTGTGGATAACTCAATCAACAGATGAAGTAATTGTTGATATCTAAACATGATCTTCAGGAAATGTCAGATTAATCTAGCTTTTTGAATAATTTATAATGGCATGAATATGATTATAAAATGCCGAAAGCTACATGAACAATGAGTAAATACTAAAGGAAATGAGGAGAGGAAAAAACTTATGAATAGTAATGATGATAATACCAATAATTAAAGGAGCAAAATCACGAATATGAACTTATTTAGTATGTAGAACATGAGTGGGTATTATTGCAAAAGCTGCATAAATAATATAACTAAAACTTTCTCAAGAACTTGAGAGTTATTTCTTAAATGTTAATAATAACTCACTTTACATAATAATCAGTGTATTGTTATACATTTTGTTGTTGAGATGGTGAATTAACAGAATTGTTAAAGCATCAAGCCTAGCAGCATTTGCAATAGTTCTTTAAATTCTGAGCTCAAATCCTACTGAACTCAAGTTTGTCTTTCATTTTTCTAGAGTTGCTAAAATGCAAAACTAGTTAGGTATTTAGTGTCAATTTTATCAACTGTCATTCTATGCCAACAAGCCTTATGGAGTAACGTGTCATATTAAGCCCAAATTCCTGCCCAGCCATCTTGTTACAATAACAAGTAAAGTAAAGCATTAGTAGAAATACATTGCCATCACATTAATCTCATCTATCTTAAAAACTCTTATATTATTGCCAACATAACAGACACACACATACACTGATATACATACACATTGTATATTTCACTCAAATATACTATATACTCTTTCTCTTTCCCCACCCACTTTCTAAAAGTAATCTCAATTAAGAGGATAACTCAAAAGGAAAAAGAAGGTACAGCTTTTTGTTGTTGTTCTTCTTCTTTAGTACACATTCTATTGCTGATTCATATTATTTTATGAATGTAGTTCTCTGATTGCCTTTGATCAACACACTAGTATACCCAGCATCTGACAACACCAGCACCCTACTTGACAGCATTTGGCTATGTGCTAATTTTCTCATAAACCATTTCTTTCTAGTTAGTTTTTAATGTCATGTGCATTATATGTTAACAGAATCTTATCTATGGCTTCAGGTATAGAAGGTACTTTGAAACTAATTAATTTATAAATTATTTGCCAGTACCGCCTGACTGGCTTTTGTGCCGGTGGCACATAAAAGCACCCACTACACTCTCGGAGTGGTTGGCATTAGGAAGGGCATCCAGCTGTAGAAACTCTACTAAATCAGATTGGAGCCTGGTGTAGCCATCTGGTTCACCAGTCCTCAGTCAAATCATCCAACCCATGCTAGCATGGAAAGCGGACAGTAAACGATGATGATGATGACCTCAACAAATATACAATTTATTTAATGACTGACAATTACAGTGAAAATTAAGGAGGTAAGAATAAAACCAAAACTTGTCTTGAGTTGTCTTCTCTACCTTTTGTAAACAAAAGTGGTATCAATCATTTACTAATACATTTTTCTTATTATCCTCTAGTATATTCATTTGTAGTTTGCTTTTAATGCTCTTTATCAAATACATGTAATAGTTTTTCACACTATGTGTTCAGGAAAATTTAAAGACTTCAGTCTATCTGGAGATAGGGAAGATAAACTCAGTTGATGTAGGGTACACTTAATTATGACACAAAAGGATTTTGACAAGCATATTTGATTGTAAAATGTTTTATTTTTTTAATGTACAAATAAAGATCCATGAGATATTTATTCTGCACTGATTCTTAGACACACCTCTGTCAGTTGCACCATCAAAAATGCACAGAACTAGTGATTATCTCATTGAAAATCTGTAACCTCAGAATCTCATGTTCACCAATTGGATGCAAAATATATAAATATAATTTCAATCTAACTAGGATCAGACACAAAAATAACATTGCTGAAATGATTCTGAAACTTTCATTCTACAATTGGATATCATAAGCATTGCTCAGCTATACTACTACTTCGAAAATATAATGTAAATTCATCGTATAGTCGTTCAGTACCACAGCTTACCCATTTTGCTGATTGAAATTTATTGTTGTAGTTGTTGTTGTTATTATTATTATTATTATTATTCCTTGTATTTGTTGTTGTAGATGTTTTGATGTTGTTGTTGTTGCAAGGAAGAAAGTGTTCATAGGGGTTGCTGCAAAGAAAATGATTTAATCAATGTTCAATTAATGTTAGAAACTTCTAGTGTAAATTACTTTTAATTCCAATGTATTTAATATTGTGCAAGTAATTCAATTAGCATATTTCACAACAACCTCTACTTTTCTCCTTTCCCATGTCTTCCTCTCTCTCTCTCTCTCTCTCTCTCAATGTACAAACACACACACACACACACATATATATATATATATATATATATATATATATATATATATATATATATATGTTTGTATGTGAATGTGTGTGTGTGTATTGTGTGCATGTGTGTATACATATGTATATGTGTGGTGTATGTGTATATATATGTATAACTGTCTGTATGTATATATGCTTGCATACATATATCTTTCTGTGAGACACACAGAATGACATGCATATATATATATATATGTATATATGTATATATATATATATATATATATATATATATATATATATTCATGTTTGTATGTGTGTATGTGTATGAATGAGAGAATTCGTAATCACTGATTTGCTTGTCTCCCTTTTACACCTCTTACTTCTTGCTAATCCTCTTTCTTTCAACTTAATTAATTGCTCCTTCTCTTTCTCCTTCTCTTTCTCCTTCTCTCAGCCTGTTGTAACTCCTTACATTATTCTCCCCTTTTTCTTTCTCTCTATTTTCTATCACCCTTTCCTCTCATCAATCACATTCTCTAATTTCTTACCCCTACACACTGAGACTTCTCCACCCCACTACATACACTTTTAATTCTTTTTCTCTGAATAAACAGAGATATATTGCAGTGTCTATGATGTAATCTTCAAATCTTGGGTAAATTATATTAGCTTAGAACCAGAATAAATAGAACTATTAGTACCCATTATCTTTACTAGAAATTGAATTCAATTCATCTGGTATAAATGTTTTAAATATATATGAAACACAGTGTATTGGAATTCTATGAATGTTTATAGCTGTGAATATATTCCCATTATGGAATTGCAAATATGCACCGTCTATTATCATTCAGATATTGGCTTTCATTTAATATTCTGACGTGTTATATTTAATGGAAAGAAAGTTATATTGTAGTACATTACATCAGACTTGTTGAGGTGTAATCTTTGATTAATATTGTTTAGCCAACCTGTTGAAAACTATTACCTGCTTTACAGGGAAGTATTGTCTTAAAGATATTTTATTGTAGTTGCTGTTTCTATGCCCAGGTCAACCCTGGTTGATCAAAGACATGCAGATGTAACCATCTTATTGTACATAACCAAGACTACCTTAGCCAATATATTGTTTTTCTATGACATTAAAGATGGAATTAAGGCAGGGAGATTTGAATGCTATTTTTGCTACTCAGATGGTCACACAGACACTCTTTCATTGGTTCAAATATCATTTTCTTTGGTACAATACAGGGTGTCCACAAAGTCTGGGTACATGAAGTAAATAAAATCATAACATAAACAATTAAATATAAGAAATAATAATTTCTTTAAGTATGTGTTAATCTCCATGTACCCAGACTTTGTGGACACCCTGTATTGCTGACTATTCACCATGGTATATTACTCATATTAATAATTTATCATTCTTTCTGTTGGATCTATACAAAGAAATGAAATATTTATTTTAAAATTAATTGATAAAATTCACACACTTATTGCGGTGGTCCTTCAGTTTTTCTAAGCCCTGTAAAAGAACTTGGAAAGTTTGGCCTCTGACCAGGGTTTTCCCAATATTCTTCAAACCAGGAACTTTTCAGCACCACTTCATATATATATATATATATATATATACACATGCACACACAAGGGGGTACTGGAAAGTTCCTGGCTTTGTGTAAAAGAAAATACACTGGGATTAGTTAATTATGATTTAATTCAACATATACCCCTCTGAGATTCAGACACTTATTGCAGTGCTCCTTCAGTTTTTCGAAGCCCTCTAAAAGAAATCAGAAGGCTGGGCCTCCAACCAAGCCTTTCACGATACCCTTAAAGCCAGGAAATTTTCAGTAACCCCTCATAGCTAAGTAAACTTGTAACATAAAGGGATCCAGCATGGCTCATTCTTTCACAATAGTGTATTCAATCAAGACTCAAACACAAACACAAACACTTAAACACATACACATGCACGCACACACACACACACACACACATGCACATGCACACACACACACACACACACACACACACACACACACACACACAAACATACACAGAAATAAATATGCATCAAACTTATAAGATAATGGTATCTAAGATAACAGAATGCCAAGCTAATGGTGCCTTTGAAAATTGTTGTATAATAAATGAAAAACTGCTGACAAGCACTATTTTTTATCCCAATAACTTCCAACTTACTGTGCATTGCATCACAAACAAAGTAGTATTCATTATACTGTATATCTACTTCTTAACGTATCTGTATAACAAAGCAATTAAAAGAAACTTCCTTGACAATACCCTAGCTTGCTGTTATTGGGAACTATATAAATACCTATATATATATATATATATATATATATATATATATATATATATATATATATATATATGTACACACATATATATGCATACATAATTATACATATATATATATGTGTGTATTTTTTGTTAATTTGTTTCAGTCATTTGACTGCGGCCATGCTGGAGCACCACCCTAAGGGGTTTTAGTCGAACAAATTCACCCCAGGATTTATTCTTTGTATGCCTAGTACTTATTCTATCAGGCTCTTTTGCCAAACTGCTAAGTTATGGGGACATAAGCACACCAACATCAGTTGTCAAGCAACGGTGGGGGGACAAACACAGACACAGAAATGTATACATACATACATACATACATACATATATATATATATATATATATATATATATATATATATATATATATATATATATATATATATATATTAATATGTATGCATATATATATATACGATAGGTTTCATTCAGTTTCCATCTACCAAATCTACTCACAAAGCTTTAGTCAGCCTCAGGCTATAGCAGAAGACACTTGCCCATGCTGCCACGCAGTGGAACTGAACCTGGAACCATGTGGTTGGGAAGCAAGTTTCTTATTACACAGCCATGCCTGTGCCTATTTACACATATATGAAAGATATATATATATATATATATATATATATATATATATATATATATATATATATACATACAAAAATATATATATATATATACATATATACATATACATAATTATGTATATCTATCTATCTATCTACCTATCTATCTATCTATACACACACACACACACACACACACACACACACACACACACACATACACATACATATACATAACTATGTATATCATCATCCTCATCATTATTTTTGGCTGTGCTTTTCCCTGCTAGAATAGGTTGGAAATGAATTTTTTGAGGCAGAACTTTATGGTTAGATGGCTTTCCTGGAGGTAATTTATTATTTGTCTCCTTACACCATGCAGAAATATGGTCGACTGATCCTAAAATCAACAAAATGCATTATATTTAACATATGATACTCTTTCACAGGATTTCCACTTATTACTCACAAAGTGTTGGTTAACCCATGTCTACACTAACAGATATTAGACAAAGGTAATGCACAGTGAGAACAAATATGAAATTATGAGATAGCAAATTAAATTCTGTATCTACATGGTTATTCCAGTACTTATTTGAAATATTTGCCTTTGAACTTTAATTGTTAAATCTGTGTCACCAGATGATTTATTTTCATGTTGAAAGATATGCATGGTGATTGTGCCATGTAAAAAGCACCCATGCTGGTGCCAGGTAAAAAGCATCCAGCACACTCTGTGAGTAGAAAGGGCATCCAGTTGCATATACCAAACCAAATCACACTGGTACCTGGTGTAGCTCTCCAGCTTTCCAGCCCTGATCAAACCATCCTATCCATGTCAGCATCGAAGACAGACATTAAATAATGATGATGATGACATAAAAAGTTAAGTTTAGAAGATACATATAGTTTTAACTGCACCAAAGTTGATGAGACCCAATTAAGATAAAATCACATTCTTTCAGTTGTCAAACTCACATGTTCTTGTGTTATGGGCTCCAAATTGTATAATAAGGCAAACATGCCATTTTTGATATATATATATATATATATACAATAAATTAATGTATATGTTGTTGTATATACATGTGCATAATATATACATGTGCATAATATATATAGCAAGTAATGATATACATGGAAAGTCACTCTGTGTGCTAATGATAATATATAATCTTTCACAACCTGTTACATATTTGGGTCATTGGCAATATAACTGACACCCTAACAAGACCAATCTGATGAGGAAGGCTGCCAGAAACCCATCAATGAAAAAGCAAGATATCTGGTAATAGGGTAAATCATAATAGGCAGGTATTATTTTAGAAAATTTCCAAAAGATTGCTCCATAAAAAGTCATGTATTCTGCCTTAGTCTAGCAAAAAAAGAGTAGACTTGTTAAAAAGATATCAATTATGGCAGCAGGTGGTTTGATGTATTATATCAAGATCACATATACCAGTACACCACTGATTTTCTGGCAGTCTGTCAACTCCTTTGATCCAGATAATTAACAAGGGGAAACTTGACATTCCTATGGTTACCAGTCTACTTCACTGTATGGCCACAGAAGGTACTGTATAGTCCATGGATTTACTTGTCTTATTTACACTAAATTTGTTAGTAGTGATACCAAAATTTTGAGAGATCTCCTGCTTATTCAGCTTAAGGTTATTATTAGCTGTAGCAACTACAGGTGAGAAACCTGAGAGCATCAATGAAATGCAAATACTACTCCATATCAAACCAGGATAAAGTAGCTAAGCTATGTGGTATCTATGGCGTTGGTTAAGAGGTTAGGGGTGTATCTATAAAATGTAATTACAGGACCAAAAATGGTTCTGCAAAACAGTTAATCAATCAAGGTTTTGGAGCCAGGGATGTTGGAAAATCAGTGGTGTAGCTGTACTACATTGTATGTTTAAGGTTATGTCTGTGATTTGCTTTGGTGTACATTTGATATTAATAACCAAAATGGAAAATGTGATGGTAAAAGCAATCACACTCAATCTGTAGTAAGGGTCCTATCTTTCTGGTTGTCTGCAGTTAAATCATAATCTTTGTTACCAAGCACAAGAAAGAGTCCATCAATATGTTGATATAGTATATAATTTTACAGAATATACGAGTGTTGTATTAATAACAACTGTTAATTAGAATGATACATATTTTAATTAAGAGTTGAAATATTTAATGGAAAGAAATTTTTGCTACTGAACAATATATTAGACTTGCTGAATTAGCATAGAATTAATGGTATTCCAATAAAATTACCATATTTTTAAAAAACTGACTTAAACTTATACTTTGTGCAATTCTTAATTACTTTCCTCCATGCAATACATTTCTTTCTTCCTTTTTTTTTTTTTTTTCAAAATGGAATATTCTGGAAAACAGATTTGTGTAAGAACATATTTCTTTCTATTGTTCAACTCATTTTCAGCAAGTATGTATCTGTGTGTGTGTGTGTGTGTGTGTGTGTGTGTGTGTGCATGTGTGTGTGCATGTGTGTGTGCATGCATGTGTGTTTGTGTGTTTTGGTGTGCATGTGTCTTTGGGTGTGTGTGTGTGCATCCACACATGTGCACTGATGATTAAGTATGTGTCTGTATGATTGCATGTGTGTGTTTGTGTGTATATACATTTTATACTAAATTATTGTAGACAGACAAATAAAATGTTCATTTTCTAATCAATCCATTTATTTATCAATATATATATATATATATTTATCAGAATTATGGAGATGTACTTGCATAGCAAGTGACCTGATCTGAGATCGTGTGCTGGAACAAAAACAATTGCAGCATGGAAGGTGTTTATAAGCCATTTAAAATAACACACAAAAGCAGTTAGATTCACTTCAACATTTAAATTTAATTTGTCAAAATATTTTCATCACTTTGAGACCACGACCTGTTCACTGACAAAATTCTTTACAGCACAGAATTTTGCAGTGATATGCAGCACAGAATTTTTTCAGTGAACAGGTCGTGGTCTCAAAGCGACGAAAATATTTTGACGAGTTAAATTTAAATGTTGAAGTGAATCTAACGGTTTTTGTGTGTTATTTTAAATGGCTTATAAACACCTTCTATGCTGTAATTGTATATATTTATCGATATATATATATATATATATATATATATATATATATATATATATATATATATATATATATGTATATATATATATATATGTATATGTAGGGGAGAATCCACAAAAAACAAAAAAGAAAGACGAAGACAGGTGGTGTAGACAACAAACAGACAAGATCATATAACCTCCAAGACTCATACATTTAGTTGTGGTCACTGACTGACTGATGGACTTCCAAGAAATTATTTATTTTATCATTTTATTTTCTGAAATCTTTTTAAGTCAAAAATAAATTCCAAAGTATCAATATTTAACAAAATGCAGGTAAACTTTGTAATTTGCATATAAAGCAATTATGCAAATTATTCAAAAGAAAAAAATTCAATAACATTCTCTTTTGAATTAATATTTTATTTTCAGTGTTTTGAAAAATACTGGAAAATTTTAATGAATGTTTTTTTGTTCTAATAATAGCAATTTCAACAATTACATGCTTACATGTATGTATGCATACATATGTATGTATGTATGAATGCATATATGTATACATAAATGCATGCATACATATCAACATGCATACATGTATACATATATACATACATAGATGTTGTTATTATAGCACCTTGAAGCATACTATCTCTGAATAATTTAGTGTGCCTGGAAAATGGATCTCTTTCTCTCTCTCTCTCCCTTCCTCTCTCTCTACCTCCCTCCCTCTCTTTCTCTCTCTTGAGTTACCTCTCTTGTCACCCAACACCTCTTCTTATTTTTATTTTGCTACCGACCCTTACACTTCTGGAATACCCTCTTGCCTTTCTTGCTCTTGCTGCACCCATCCTCTATATCCCTTCTACCTCTATCTCTCTCTTTCCTCTTCTTCTCCATTGCTTCCTCATCTATAGTGTTTTTGGACATTTGCACTCTGTTCTTTCTTTTTTTCTTACAGTATCTAATTCTCACCTCCCTCTCTCACTGCCTCCTTTTTTCTTGCAGCCTCTCCCCAATAGTTTCCCAGCCTTTCCAACACCCAACACCATTTCTCAACACTTCCACTCTGACCACCAGCACAACCCCACCACTCTTCTCTTTCTTTCAATAACTCACTCAGGATTACTTACCACTTTAGCCTGTTACTCTCTTCAAGTCACCCTTTCCCTCATACTTTCTCTCCATACTCACCACTTATTATATTCCATAACCCTAAAGACTCCTTTACACAATCAACACTGTCACCTTCCTAACTTTATTCATCCCTTTTCCTGTAAGCTTGTCCCTAATCTCTCTCCTCTCCTTTGTCATGCTCTTCACCCTTCCTTCTTACTTACCACTCCCTCATTGCTCCACTACTGACTATCACACATTCTCTTCTATTCTCTTAGAATTATAGAGATCACTTTTGGATCTTAGACTTGCAAGATGTCATGCAGTCATCACTAGTGGTAATGCCACAAAGAATGTACCCAGTACATTGTCAGTTTCTTGTTACAAAATACGCAGTCTGCCATGATGACTCTAAAAAGAAAATGGTTATATAATAATATAGGCCTACAGACAGACGTTATGGGAAAATCTACATGTAGTTATGAATATTACTACCTATAATGATGTCATACATGCAGCACAGTCATCCCAACTTTAGAATCCAATACTTGGACATGTCATATCCTAAACACTTCTTATACCAATCGTATAGCAAATACAATGCCGGTTAAGGGTTAAGAGTATAGGGCAGCCCCAAATCTCTTGGCAGACATTTCCATGTGAAAGATATACCAGAAAAACATAGGTTAGAACACCAAAAATGTCTTGATAGCTTCATAAGAAGTGTTGCTGTGCCTGTCTGTACCTTGCTTGTCTAATCCTGAAATCCAAAAGTTCACCCCTGAACAAAAATATTGTTCCACTCAAAAGATTTTGTGGGATTTTCAGTATATCATGAAGGGTACCCTACTGAACAAATCCCAACAGCTTTCATTTCTGTTGCAATTAGAGGTGAGTTTTGGGGAATACCAGCTAATTTGACAGGACTATTCTGGTAATTCAATATTGCTTTCCAGATATGTAACTAGCTGTTCTTGAGGGCTTGATTTTTTTCTTGTCTGGAGGCATAATTTTGTGGCTGTATGGTGTTTATAATTTGGGGTACTCAAATAGTTTTTCATTCTAAAATTCCTGTCAGGTGTTGATTATGATCTTCTTACCATTTAACTAAATGCTTCTACTATATGGTCATGGGTACTGGTAAGTTTAAGTTGGAAGTTGGAGACTTCTCATATTTTTCAATTCCTAGCAGTTTGCATTGTGTCAGTGATTTCTTTACTAGTGTGGGTGGGCCACATCTGTGATGCTATTGAGCTTTCTTCTCTTCTTATCTATTTTTGTTTTGTTTGTCTTTTCTGCTCAGTATGTCTGAATTTCTGATATTGTTGATACACTATTTACTATTGTGTTTTGTTTTTTTTGTTGATGTTTTTGAAAGTTCTTATAAGTATTTCCTCCAAATTCTATATTTTCTTGGAAGAAGTATTCACATTTTTCACAGCATTTTATGTTACAAGTTTTTGCTGCTGCTATGCTCTGCTTCAGATTATCTTTATTTCCAAAGTGTCCTGCTTTATTTTTATGTTGTAGTTATTTTCTTTTCCAAGTTTACATATGTTTTCCTTTTCCGTGCTATTATTATTATTATTATTATTATTATTGTTGTTATTATTGTAGGTGGTGGTGGTGATGGTGGTGGGAATATAGTAGTTGATTTAATTGATTCAATACTTGACTGCTCTTGATTTTATTAACCTCAAAAAGATGAAAAGCAAATTCATCCTTGGCAGGATTTATACTCTGTAACTAGAAAGCAGAAGGCTTGTCAGTCTAAGGATTCTGCTATCCACTGCTCTTGAAAATACTTAATATTAATATCTCTATTTACTTTTTGAGTTGTAATAGTCTAGCAAGTGAATTGATCTGAGACTGTCTGTTGAAACTGAAGCAACTACATCATGGAAGAGTTGTTTAATAACACACAAAGTTGTAAAATTCTCTTTAAATTTATTTCATGAGGCATCAAAATTTCATAGGACAACTGTGACCTGTTCACTAACACAGTTTCATGGCAGTGGAACTTTGTCAGTGATGGCTCATGAAATAAATCTAAATAGCTTTGTGTGTTATTAAATGGTTCTATATTTACATACATTTTTTCTACTTCTATATATGTATCTCTTGACGTTTTATCTTTTTACTTATTCCAGTTATTAAACTGCAGTCATGTTGGGGCACTGCCTTGAAGAATTTTTGTTGAGTGAATCAACCCCAATACTTGATTTTTTAAACCTGATACTTTTCCATCAGTCCTTTTGCCAAACCACAAAGTTATGGGGACAGAAACACACCCACACTGGTTGTCAAGCAGTGGTGGGGAACAAACACAGATGCACACACACACACACACACACAGTAGTATATATGCATATACAATGGACTTCTTTCAGATTTTGTCTATAATACTGAAATCTAATAACATTATTTCTTAAGAGGTAGAATGTAAACTAAGAATGTTATGGTAATTATTATTGATTAATAGATTTTCTTAGTTTTAGTATTTCAAGTATATTAAATATCTCTACAACTTCAAGATAGTGTGCAACTATCTTTTCATTCCTTAATTTTCAGCACACTTTATTTCTTAATCCGTTCTATAACACCTTTCTTTCTTTCTTATCAATAATGTTCTATAGTTTCTTTCTGTAACACTCTGAGAATTCTTTCCCACTTCTTTTACTTATTACTATTGTTACTAATCTACTGTAATGAAGTACAGCTCTTTACCATTTTATAACATAACATAATTGTTAACTTGATTAATTTTGGGGATCTTCCAAAACTGGGAAATGTTTTTCTTTATCTTCCCTCTTATGTTGGTTGTTATAACTACCAAGAATTCTAAACACACATTAGCCAGCTGGGTTCTTGCCATATTATAGCAACAATGTTTGTTTGTGGATAGGTTTCTGTTTATTGTGGGCATAATGAAGAAACTGGTAGCATACTGTTTTCAGACAAGTTGACACATCCAGCTGGATATATTTAAAGACACACAGATTACAGAAAATCTTCTTCTACATTTAATCATTACTTCATTATAATTTTGGCTGCTAAATAGTACAGCTAAATACTTGCACAAACACTGCCTTAGGATAAACCACTTCCACTTCACTACTAATTCATTTATCAACTGGAAATACTGTCATCTCTTATAAGGATTCTGTCTTGTTAAAGCAGTGTGTTGTTTGGAAACAAATGATTCATAGAATCATGCCTCCAAACTTAATGATCTTGTAAATAATTCTGGTGGGATAAATGGAAATTAATAAATATTTATATTTGAGTAGCACTACTGACACATTAATATCACTGACTATATCAATAAAAGAAATAAAAACTTTACCAATTGGCAGCAATTTGCTCACCAATACATTACAAACGCTGACTCTCAGAGGCATTGTTTCCTGTATCTTTGCCTCTTTTTACTATTGCCACAAGAAGCTTCTGCTCGTCTGAATAAACAGACTGTCTATCATATCCAATCATCTTACCTGATGTATTTGTCACTCCTCTTCTCATCACTACTATTGCATTTTATGAAGCACCACACTAACCACATTATTACCTTACCCTTTCCCAGGACTACAGTCTTGTGAAATTTTTCCCTCCAGCGAAACAGTGATAACTGTTAACTGGATTAATTTGTGGGGCTTTTCCATAGTTTTTCTGCAGCTTCCCAAATATATCTGCAGTTATAACTATTTGATTTCAGGAATTCTAAATAAACATCAGCCTGCTGGGTTCTTGCCATATTTTAGTGTTGTTGCTGTTTGTGGATAGATTTCTATTTATTGTGAATATAATGAACAAACTGGTATCATATTGTATTTTCACAAGTTTACATATCCTCCCTTTCTACTTCATGACCAGGCATTTCATGAGCACCAAACTATACAAATTCTGGCTGAAAATCAATAGCATTAACTACCATGACCTTACTAATTTCAAAGGTTCTCCAAAAGTCATTAACTCAAGCTTATCTACTCTACAAAATTAAAAATATAATTTCCAACATTTGATCAATTTATAGATAACACCACCAGAGTTTAGAATTATTAATGAACAGTCATTTTATGAGAACATTAGAAAAATTGCAAATTTTGAATATGAATGCAAATATTTGAATATTTTATCAGTACTTAATACATTCAAATAAATGAGGTAGTGAGATATCCTAAGTTAATAACATCTTGGATCAATGAAGGAGCATGAGTCAATGAGCTAATCTCAACCACTAAGGGATCCTGAGTCAATGAGGTAGTCAGAGCTACCAAGAGAGCTCAAGTAAATGGAATAGCCTGAGTCATGAAGGGAACCTGAGTCATGAAGGGAACCTGAGTCATGAAGGGAACCTGAGCCAATGAAGTAGCCTGACTCAGTGAGGTAGCTTGAGCCATCATAGGAACCTAAGTCAATGAAGCAGCCTAAATCAATGAAGTAGCCAGAATCAATGAGGCAGCAGGAGTCAATGAGGTAGCTGGCCTAAGCCATCAGGCTAAGAATCAATTAGGTAGTTTGAATCAATGAAACAGCCTGAGTAAGTGAGGTAACTTACCCTGGGTCAATAAGAAAATATATATAGTGTTTATATTTCATCTCCCTTCCCCACTCTTTACTTATAAAACAAAGACATATTGGGCAGTGTAATCCTTCATATTCTTAATCAAAGATCTGCTGACCTCAAGTTAAGCAACACTGACACCAAAAACATCAACAAAGTACAATTTAAATAAAGAACAAACCCCTGCTTCAAATATGACTTTCACATAAATAACCATTTTCTATGCAATTAAAAAATAATTATTCCTGAAATGCAGAAGCAATGGACTTTTCATAAAACATATTTCGATAGATCTTGATTTATAAATTTTATTTTTGAAAGTTTATGCTAAAAGTTGAATTTAATTTTTAGAAATAACAATGATATTTTATTTAGTAGCTGTTTTCTTTTCTTTTCTTTTCTTTTTGTTTTGGTTTTCATTTATGATTATAGGCTTATGATTTTTAAAGCATACATAATTACTGTATCAAATATTTTTTATACCTTTCTGTGTGAGTTGGACCATAAATGAAATCAAAGCAATAATTCCAGCTGTAAGTAAATTGATTCTTTAATGAAAGAGCTTCAAACATCTGTATTCACCTTTAGTTAATCAATAATTCTGTAAACCTGGATTCAATTCAGGGAAACATACAAGAAGCACTTGAACATATAACTGTGAGACACCTGCTAGATATACATCATATTAGTCAGTTGGAAGTAGACTTTTTTTTTATGGAGATTTCACTTACTTATTAAGAGTACTATTCCTTTTGCCATGTGCAACAACATTAATAATACTCTGAAAAGCTCTCAGTGGAATTAAAAAGTTTCTCTTCTGCTTTATTTTTTTTAGATATTTTCAACATGATTTGCTAAACATTAACAAAAACTATGAAAAATCATTCAGTTATAAAAAGGTTAGTCATGTTTTAATGAAAATTAGAATATTTAAATTTCATAAATAATGCATTCATATATAGTAACATCAACTAATTTGTATAAATTTCACTAATGTTATATGTTCGTTGCTAAAAAATATGGGTTAATTTAGAGGGTTACCTGTTCATACAAATATGTTTAGGGCAATATCATTGTCATTATTTCCACTGCCAATACCACTGCATAGCACATCCGGTTACCACAAGCCATAACTTTTTACCTACCAGTCTGGCCATCTTTCTGTCCATTGATCTGCCTGTCTTTCTATCTGTGTCTCTCATTATAAAGCGCTATTAAGGTGGTGAGCTCACAGAACCGTTAGCCAGGAAAAATGTTTAGTGGCATATTGCTTGTCTTCATATTCTGAGTTCAATTTCTGCCGAGGTTGACTTTAACTTTCATCCTATCAGGGTCGATAAAATAAGTACCAGTTGAGCACTTGGATCGATATAATTGACTTACCCCTTCCCCTGGAATTGCTGGTTTTCTGTCAAAATTTGAGATCATTATAAAGAGCTACTGCTTGTTACACCTTATCACTAATGTGCTAAATTATATAGAGTATCAAAACAAAAGCAAAATTATTAATAAGAAATTTGATTAAGGTAAATCATTAAGAAGACAATAGATGTGAGGTATTGCTGATACACTACATGATCATGAAATCAAACTATATTATTACAGTAATATGTCACTGCATACTTTAGTTTGACCGCAATAACAAATAGTTAAATAAACATAAACTCGATGTGGCATGCACAATAATTTTAATTAATCAAAATTATACTTGTATCAAGGTGAGGTAAATACTGTTGAATAATTCTGAATTCAACCAAACAAAAGCAAGGATGAAAATTCAAAACAATAAAACTTTTGCTTAAAATGAGATGATGTAACCAGACATAGGACTACATACTTCTCTGTGCCAATCATTGTGTGTGTGTGTGTGTGTGTGCATGTGCCAGTGCACATGTGTTTTAGGTTAAACTGTGATCTGAGTGAGTTCTGATTGCAATTTGCAATTTTCATCAGATGCAATGACTGCACAAAAGCTCTTTCACTGGCTCATGTAGTCAGTGATAGTAAGGAAATAAACTCATAAATATCAGACCACCCTATATGATCATAGGGCTAACTTGAAATAAATAGCAATAACAGCCACTCCACCTAAAAAATACATGAGAAAACTGATATAAAACAGCAAATGCAGGAAAAGCAATAAACAAACATAAAATGAAAATATAAATTATTTTCAAGAAAGAAAAGTAAAAATCACAGATATTTTTTTCCCTTCATTCTTTATTACTTCATCACATGAAATGATTTGAAGCTAGAAAATCTGATAGGAATTATTTTTCGCATAAATTGAATTATTATTTATATTGATTGAAATCAAATTATTTATACAAATTGAAAATATGTAAACTTAACTACATCACTGGAAAGCAAAATTCCTTATATAATCAACAAAGAACAATGAAGGCTTTCAGTGCAGGTATGGCTGTGTGATTAAGAAGCATATTTAATAATTACATGGTTCCAAATTTGATCCAAATCTGCAGTATCTTAAGCAAGTGTTTTCTATTCTGAGAGGAATTTGGTAAATGGAAATTGTGCCCAGTGTATATGAGGATATCATCATCATCATCATCATCATCGTTTAACGTCCGCTTTCCATGCTAGCATGGGTTGGACGATTTGACTGAGGACTGGTGAAACCGGATGGCAACACCAGGCTCCAGTCTAATTTGGCAGAGTTTCTACAGCTGGATGCCCTTCCTAACGCCAACCACTCAGAGAGTGTAGTGGGTGCTTTTACGTGTCACCCGCACGAAAACAGCCACACTCGAAATGGTGATATATATATGTATTTATGTATGCATATATATATATATATTTATTTGTTTCAGTCATTTGACTAGTACTTATCCTATTGGTCTCTTGCTGAACCACTAAGTTACAGGGATGTAAACACACCAACATCGGTTCTCAAGCAATAGTGAGGGGACAAATACAGACACACAAACATACATGTACATACACACACACATATATATATATGACGGGCTTCTTTCAGTTTCCATCTACCATATCCACCACAAGGTTTTGGTCGGCCCGAGACTATAGTAGAAGACACTTGCTCAAGGTACCATGCAGTGAGACTGAACCCGGAACCATGTGGTTGGTAAGCAAGCTACTTACTACACAGCCACTCCTGCATCTATGTATGTTTGACTCTGTTTATGTATATATCTTTTACTGCTGTATGTCAGTGAAGTATGTGAATATCAGCAAAAATTATAAAAAAAGCAAGAAAGATAAAAGCTGGCGCTTTTCAAATAAAGTCCCCTGTGGTGGTTGTTCAGTACCGAGTTACAAACACTCCATCCTCAATACAATGAACCAATGATCAACTTCTTAGAAACCTATGATTCTCTTGTTCCCCGACAGTGATATAAAATAAATAATTAAGTATTCTATCTCCTAGCTTTGTAAACAGCACTCCTCAATTATAACTGTCCATAATAAAGTAATGCTGGAAATTTTTTTAAAAAATGAGTTCCCTGGCTAAATAAAGGTTGTCTATTTCTGCTGTACAATGGACCCATCAATACTGGTAATTCTACTATTAGAACTATTCCTTTATGACTCCCAAAAGTCTCCATTTGATCTTCTTAAACAATGACCTTAGTGTAGACACAGGTCTGGCAACCAAATCTATCTCCAGCACTAGATTAAAGATATAATATTATTATTGATTTCACATAAATCTTACTATTACAACACTTTTATTTGCTGAAATTCTTGAACAGCAAGATTCATCCAGTATATACTTCTATAACAAAGGATATCTTGGAAACTGAGTTGATTATCTGAAAGTAACTGATATCTTTAACCCGAAGCTATCAACTACAGGCCAGATTTGGTTCCTTAACAATCTGATATAAAATGTCAGTTTAACTTTTTACACTTCCCAAACCATAAAATAAGTACCAGTGCTACCATGGATGTTAGATGCTGAAAGTAAGAAAAAGACCATGATATTTGAAAGAGATATATCACAGAAAGATATTTCACATTCCATGTACAGAACATAAAATTAATGGAAATGTTAGAGAAATAGTTCTTGGGAAAACTGTGAGCCACAAAACTCTTATGTCAATAATAAAAATATAGAAAATTATATTGTTTGATCATGGAACACGTCATCATAACACTATTTAACAATTCTCTGGAAAAGACTAAGAAAATCATGTAGAGTATGGTTGAGTTTTTTTCAGGGAATGGACAAGGTGTAAGATTGGGAAAAATTTAAACGAAACTGATGGAAGGAATTTGAGTCTCTTGATGTGTACTTATAACCTCCCTAGGTTAAGGATTTTGACTCATTAGTATTCTAGTATAAGTGATTTATATTTTATTAGAATATTGATACAAGTGGTAGAGATTGAAACTTTATCTGCCTGGAGTTCTACTGGTCACTCACTCATCCTTTGAGGAATAACAGCCAAATTTTCTTCAAGTTACACTTTGTTATCTGAAAAGGGAAAAACATATTAGATAATATATTCCAAGGCATACAGTGCCTAAAAAAATTACAGAAATGGTATTCCTGGAATGCCATCAACCTTAGAATTTGGGGGAGTAAATACCATCAATTGCACCAACTAGAAATAAAATTTATTATTACAACTGTCACATCAAAGGATAGATCACTAGATTTTCTAGTGATGTATTTATGGTAATAACTCTTCTGATGATTCTCTGAATAAAATTAGGTCTCTCAAGTTAAACAATCTTTTTTTTCCTCAGACAATAAAGAAATCCTATAAGAAGTGTTGGACATCACAAAGTGCTGCAAAGAAACTTGTTGAACTTTTATAGTTCTGCAGTTATGAGTTATCATATTGAAACAGTCTGGGAGAAATTCAAATGAACTATAAAATTGTTCAATAACAGGAGCTCTGAGTGATTTATTGCAACATTTGTCTCTTAATAAATTCTTGTCCAGAGACTTGCAGCTGACACCACCAACAGAATGACAACCTACTGGCAAAAAATGTAATCAGTTTATATCTTTCTGACACAGCTGTATTTTATCAATGACCATGACACTTATATGTGAAAAAGAAAGTCCAACTAATACAAGAACTCTTCAAATTATTGTGTGGTTACTAGACTGTATAAATAAAATCTGTCTATGATAGCCTAATTTTTAATTAGTGGTTCTGCACTGAGTCTAAGATTTAGATCAGTGGCGAGGATCTTTTTTATGTTGGAAGACTGCATTGAATTGTTAAAATAGGATTTCAAAACATATTCCTACTATTAAACTTATTTTATAAGATATATTTATACATAAAACCATAAATTATTTTAATGTAGTGTTTCTGAATAAGCATTCTTATGAAAACTTTAAAAAAGTTTTCAAACATTTTAAAAACATTTCAAACATTTCTTTGGATTTGTTTTTTAAACATGATTGTAATTTCTTTAACAAAGCAATCAAATGTAGGTAAAGAGATATAAATAGATGTTTTTAAAATTCCCAGTGAATTAAAAAGATAGTCTTTAAATAAATTTGAATCAGCAAAAATATATTCCAGTATAATGTTGTCCTTCTTTCAGAGGGTCATAAGTATTCCATCTCTATGATCTAAACCAGGGGTTCTCAACCAAGGTCTGTATGACCACTAGGGGTCCATATGGCCCTTAGAGATCCATATAAGGATTTGTTGTTAAAACTTTATGTGCAATAAATTGCTTATACTTCTACAATAGACAATATCATTTAAAAAAGTTTTTATACAATTCCTAATAATATTTAATTTTGAAAATATAATAAGATTGTTTTAAACATTGAATGGCAATGAATGTTCATCTTAATAAAACAGGAATCAAAGGAGTCCATAGGCAAAAATAGTTGAGAATCACTGCTCTAGACACTCTATCTCTTCTGTGTATATCTTCCTTGGTATATATGGTACTACAAGCAAATTCTAGCCTATGATTTGTTGTTATTGTTTTTACGGTTCAAATCAGCTCTAGTTGAACAAACCTATGACCATGAGTAATCCAATTTTGACTACCATGTCATTTTATATATCTATGACCACCATATCTATCATTTTAAGATATCAGGCAGTGATTTAAGGGATATTTGGCTGCTAGTTTTTTAGGTCAAGTGACGTCATAGAGTTTATCTCATTGGTTCTGTAAGTTAGCTGATTAAGAACAATCAGTAGAGTTGATGAATATTCCATAAACTTGCAATATTGAATTCAATGTTAACCGATGCTATAGTTTGGAAAAGCACTTATGTGAAGCTAATTCAAATAATTACCCATTAATAGATACATATGACATAGTAAATTTAATGACTTAACTAGTTATCATAACTGATTGAGGGAAATAATATTGATTGATAGACAGTTTGATTGATCAATGCTCATATCAATACCCTTGGATATTTCCATACTTTATTTCTCCCACAGACATTTGCAATTCAGTTTATCGTTGCTATTCTTGTTTACTTCCAGGTCATCTTGATTAAGCAGTCTTATAACCAGTGTTCCCACCATGACCATCCTATTTATTTGCAGATAATGTTGCTAGACTATATTATCTATTGTGTCCTTCCTTTTTCAAGATTAGGTGAGGTTGCAATTTCTAGGAAGTCACATGAAGCTCCTTTATTGGCTCATTTAGAAAAATGTTGATCTTACTGGTTCAGTAAGAATTAATATTAAAGAACAACAGAAAATAGATATCAGTTGAATTGTTAATGTAGTGGATTGAACAAGTAACTCAGTCATCGACATCATCATCATCTCACAATAATAAATCTGCTCCATCTATCAAATCAATCCCAACAGTAATAGTACAACCAAAAGCATCCGATACTCTTTATAAGTGGCTGATAATTGATTTGAGCAGCAACAACACATGGCTTTTTCAATTTTACCAATGGTAAAGTAACCTCTACAGTGATGGTGCAGCAAAAAAAAAAAAATGCACCCAGTACACTCTGTAAAGTGGTTGGTGCTAAGAAGGGTACCAAACTATAGAAATCATACCAACAATGATGCATTCGAGCAAGACGTAGCTCTTCAATTGATTGGATCTTGTCAAATCCCCAAACTATACCAGCATGGACAACAGATATAAGATGATGATGATGATGATGATGATGATGATGATGATGATGATGATGATGATGATATACATAATGGGCTTTCATACAGTTTCTGTTTCTTGAATTACGTTCACAAGGGGACTGAACCTGAAACCAAATTGTTGTGAAGCAAGCTAGCACACAGCCAAGCCTATGCTTGATCATTGGTTGAAAATATTTTAAAGTCAATTGATAATGGATTGTAATCTTAAAATGCTACTTCTGTTTCTACATCAGTTCAAAAATGAAAAAAATTGCTCCTTTCCAGACATATGCTTCAAAATATTTTGATACATATTTTTAAGTCTGCAGAAACCTAACTCAAAATTAGCCTGGACGTTTGGCGGTGTTATAAGAATTTGTGTAACAATCCAAGCTCACAGAAATGATGGCTACTCCGATACTACTGCCTGTGATGATGATGATGATGATGATGATGATGTTGGGAGTATTTTTTTTTTTTACATAAGAGATAGCCAAGAATCCCAAACTAAATACTGAACACAACAAATTAGAATATACAGAATTGTTTATATTATATATATATATATATATATATATATATATATATATATATATATATATATATATATAGAGAGAGAGAGAGAGAGAGAGAGAGAGAGAGAGAGAGAGAGAGAGATGCATGCTAGTACAGTTGAACACACACATACTTAGTCATACATACCTGTACATATGTCTGTATGTACATAAAGAAAATAAATTAACAAAGATATTTTGTTATCTCAGATCAGCTTTGTTTCAAATCAAGAACATACATCTATAAAGAAAACAGTTTTCTTATCTTGTTCCATTTCTAGACTCATATCTGAAGTAAACAAGGCTAAAATAATATTGTCAAAACCTCTTAACAAATAACAAAATATAATATAAAAATACACTTCTCTAAATTGACAAATTGGAAGGGGTTCTTTTTTTTATGAAATATATAAATCAACAAAAATAATAATCTATCTACAAGAATAATTCTAGAATATGAGTCTATATACCTGATAGCCTGGAGTAGACATTTGTATACATAGATCTGTGAATTATATGAAAACTATATGGAAAAAAAGCTGCAACCACAAAAACTCCAGTTAATAACAAATATACATTTGCATGTATGTATGTATGTTTGTATGTATGTATGTATGTATGTATGCATGTGGTATGATAGAAAGATACAAAATCTATAAAGTTGTTCTGAATCAATAAATAAATCAAGTAAAATCTTTTTGTCATTACCTTTCAACCTCTTGCTCTCTTTATCATCTTTTCCTGCCTGCCTGTCTTTTTTATGTATCTGTCTATTTGCCAGTCAGTCTGTCTATCTGTCTATTTCTTTCTTTCTCTCTCATTTTCTTACTTCTCCCCTCCACCTCCAATATTTCTCTCTTACCATTGCACTTTCTCCACATGAAGCACAAAATAAAAATAAATGTATATCAGAACACAATTTCCTTTAGAGACGATCTCACTTTTGAATATTTGTGATTCAGTTGTCTCCAGCAGTTAAATTGTTCATTGAATTATTCAAATTGAAATTGTATGAAAGACTCCTCACCATCACCTCCCTGATCTACCAAATATTTTCCTGCATTTTTTGGATATAAACCTTCATGTCTATATTAGTGGGGAAATGTCTAATATTCTAAAGAAATTTTTAAAAGATAAAAGCCATATGAAAACTTACATTTTATAAAAATGAAAAAGTAGTCAGGATTTCTATAGGTTATAAGATGATAATAAAACATCCAGCACAGAGTGTGTAATGTCTAAGTGATGAGAATATGTATATGGAAATATGCACAGTATACAATGACCCTTAGGCTGTTGCCATTTATTGTCAGACCAGTCCTGATTGAGTATCTTCAACTTGTTTCAGTCATTAGACTGCGACCAATCTGGAGCACCATCTTGAAGAATTTTTAGTCAAATGAATCAACCCCAGTACTTTTTTTTTTCAAACCTGGTACTTGCTCAATCGATCTCTTTTGCTGAACCACTAAGTTATGGGAATGTAAACACACCAGCACCGGTTGTCAAGTGACACTGAGGGACAAACACAAAGACACACACACATGCACACACACACACACACACACACACACATAGTTGCTGGAATGGCTGAGTGGTAAGAACTTGCTTCCCAATCACATGGTTTCAGGTTCAGTCCCACTCCATGGTACCTTGGGCGAATACCTTCTACTATGGCCACAAATCAACCAAAGCCATGAGTGGATTTGGTAGATGGAAACTGAAAGAAGCCCATCAAATATATATGTATACATGCAAGTAAAAGAGCAGAAATCACAACCATGATTTATCTGTTCATTCTTAATATGTTCTTACATATTAGTATTATCTTACATGAAGATAATAGTAATTACAGCTGTACTTCATCTTCAGAGAACACTAGCAATTAGTACATTCACATTTGGGTTTGTTTCAATTGTATACATTAAGTTTTTGCTAACACATACACACACACACACAAAGACATATACACACATACACACAACACTACTGCAACACAGTACATTCAACAGCAGTGTATAGGGAAACAACAGATGAAAATATTAAAATTCCATGAAAAACAATTAAGAAGTGTATCTATAAAGGCTGTGCTAATAGGAAAATATAGGCCAAAAATCAACACTGATATGTCACATGCAATAGTAAGTATGAAAACTACAAGGACTTGACAGCTGGATAATTTTTAAGTACATTATTGAAAAAGGTAAAGTAATATCAGTATTATCAATGTCCTCTGTGACTCAAAGTAGTGTGCGTAAACATGATATTCAACCATCATTTCATTCTGAGCTTAGAAACATTAATAGTTTAATGGATTTAAGAATGCAAATATTTCAAACTGAATGTAACGGATCAATAAGAAAATATGATAATTCATACACAACCACAGTCATGTTTATAATAAAACATCTATACACACACATACACATACACACACACATACATACACACATGCACAGGTAGATTAACAGAGACAGAAAGGCAGAAAGATAGATAATTAGATAGAGATAGGAAGATCAAAATGTAGAAAGATATATATTTATATATCCAGAGAGATGCAGCTGCTAAATATACATTGGTAAATTATATATGCATATATATATATATATACATAAACATACATATACTTATATATACATGTATATGCAAATGCAAATATACATATTCACATACATACATACAGACATACACACACACACTCACACACACTCACACACACACACACACACACACACATATATACAGTTATTATAAAAGATATCTAAATGAATGACTCATATTACAGAACTAATTAGAATAAATATTTGTAGTAAATTAATTTACATAATTTGATAACCAAATTGGAGATAATTCTCATCCAAATTACAGCATCATTAGTACATTATTTGAAAATCAGACAAATGATGAATTAGTTAACTCATTCTATCTTGCTAAAATCATAACTTCTTTGCAGTTGAGTTCACATCATTATTAAGGATATCGAGTAATCAAATGATATACAAAAATATCTGCATTTTGAAAATGTGGACATATATTAATTATGCTTAACACTTCATAGCATGTAACATATTTCATATTGTTGTGTAAGCAAATCAAGACTTGCTGTGAAGTTAATGAAGTACATGATCAGTGACTGCAATATCATAATTGTAATTATCATTATAATCGTGTTAAGCCTGAATACAGTTGATTCATGTGTTATGTGGTTGAAGTGTATTCACATTACATTCTTTTACATACAGCATGCTTTATTAATTTAACAAGGTGTTATTCTCTGATTGCAATATTTTGATTGAATATTAGGACTTTGGCTTGCTAACAATATTTCGTCACCAGTATTGCAGAAAAATATTTTACACTGAATGGCATTGTCTATATTATTGCATATACTATCATGTGGTTTTTATGCTTTCTGAATGTATGTGGTAAACACATCGTATAACTGATGATTGGTTTAGTTGCTTGCAGTTCAGAATGAAGCATTCTTACAAACCTTTGTTAGACTGGAGTTTGGAACCTCAGGAATTACCCTGAATAATAACGGGTGCAAGCATGGTTATAGGGGTTTTAGGTTCAGTTCCATTGCATGGTACCTTGAGCTAGTAACTTCTACTACAGCTCCAGGTAAACCAAAGCCTTGTGAGGAGATATGATTGATGGAAACTGAAAGAGGCCTGTCATTTATGCATATATGTGAGTGTGTATATATGGCTGTGAACAGATGTGTCTGTTTGCATGTGTGTGCGTGTATGTATTTGTGTATCACTGACTTGACATCATGTGACAGTTGTAATCAAATATTACTAAAATATAAGCAGTGTCCTTTGTTTCCAATTTTCCATGAAAACATGTCCTGCCTTGGAGAAGCATTACCTTGCTGGGAAACAACTGAGGGTTGGTGTCCAGCTGAGGAAGAGCATCCAGCTGAAGAAAATTCAATCAATTTTGTCATAACCTATGCAAGGATGAAAATGAACATTAAAAATAATGATACTTGGTCTGCTACAGAGAAGCAGAAAATCCACCTATTTAAAGACCCACCTATGAATTTTTGTTAACTACACTGTAAAGGCATCTTTATTCAACTAGTAATGTAGGATGTGTCTCTATCCGTTAATGACTTTTTCAACTGATCATTAAGTAAACTACCTCAATGTATGCAAATAATGTCTCAAAATGAATAACACTTAAATAGCTAAGCAAAGATGGCAATGATGAAAACATTTTCTTCCGTTTTATGAAAAAAAAAGGTATTATTACAGAATGGTTAAAAGATAAAATTTTAACCTACTTTTAAAATACTGTGTTTGAAAAAGAAATTCTAATTGAAGCACATGTTGAACTGCATATTGTATAATGCAAGATTAGCAATATGGGCAGATGGGTGTGGTGATTAAGTTACAAAAAAAAAAAAAGAATGATATTGAATTTAGTT